>NW_024598563.1:0-11910 GCF_004379255.2 Salvia splendens | reverse complement strand
ATATCGAAATAACCCCTCACGAAATCATATTAGAATAAGCCCAAATTTGACATATGATACTATCTCAACCCGAATAGACGGAATATGAATTTTCAATTGATTCCGATGTGGTTTGCTTATGTTTCGTCAGCGTGTTGTGTCGCTGATTTGTTGTTTTCAGACATCCTTTGAATCTGCAAAATTGTGTTGGTAGCAAAAAAAATATATCCTCACAACTCTCGTGTATCACACAAAACAAATCAAGGCTTTCACTCTAATAAGCCCACTACGCCTTTTACCTCACAACTTGCTTTCTTTTGGTTCTTTCAAAACTAAAATCAACAAATCAAAGTTAGTAGCCTTCGCAGCGCACTCTAATTATGATTTTCACACTCAAGAAGCAATAAAAATACTGAAAACAAAACTCCAATTACGATTTCACGAGTAACAATGCAAATTCGTACGAATTGTGGACGATACGAAGACACGAATAAAACAGAAGCAAATACTAGCAAAAAACAATCACTTGACTCCTAGATAACTGAAAGAGAACAAAAACAGAGAATTGGACAAAACTAAACTGTAAGGATCATGTTTTGAGACTTGAGCAGAATCTGACCTCTTACGCAATTTTTCGTAACAGAACTGAAACCTAGACCAAACGACTTCGAAATGACCTCAAACTCAATGTCTATTATTTTAATACTAAAAAAAAAAAACACTCAAATATAGGTCGTTCTCGTACTTCTAGGTACACAAACCCTTGTGTGATCAATCTGCGGCAGAAATGAACCTCCCATTGAAAACTCTAGTATACGATATTGAGATAAGCCCCAATTTAATATATCATGCGATATCAACCCCAAGACACAGAATTTAAAGTTTCAATTAATTCTAAAGTGTTTTTTATATGGGTTCACTAAGGTAGTGTTTCTGCGGCAGAAATGAATATCGAAATAACCCCTCACGAAATCAATATTAGAATAAGCCCAAATTTGACATATGATACTATCTCAACCCGAATAGACGGAATATGAATTTTCAATTGATTCCGATGTGGTTTGCTTATGTTTCGTCAGCGTGTTGTGTCGCTGATTTGTTGTTTTCAGACATCCTTTGAATCTGCAAAATTTGGTTGGTAGCAAAAAAAAATATATCCTCACAACTCTCGTGTATCACACAAAACAAATCAAGGCTTTTCACTCTAATAAGCCCACTACGCCTTTTACCTCACAACTTGCTTTCTTTTGTTCTTTCAAAACTAAAATCAACAAATCAAAGTTAGTAGCCTTCGCAGCGCACTCTAATTATGATTTTCACACTCAAGAAGCAATAAAAATACTGAAAACAAAACTACAATTACGATTTCACGAGTAACAATGCAAATTCGTACGAATTGTGGACGATACGAAGACACGGAATAAAACAGAAGCAAATACTAGCAAAAAACAATCACTTGACTCCTAGATAACTGAAAAGAGAACAAAAACAGAGAATTGGACAAAACTAAACTGTAAGGATCATGTTTTGAGACTTGAGCAGAATCTGACCTCTTACGCAATTTTTACGTAACAGAACTGAAACCTAGACCAAACGACTTCGAAATGACCTCAAACTCAATATCTATTATTTTAATACTAAAAAAAAAAACACTCAAATTATAGGTCGTTCTCGTACTTCTAGGTACACAAACCCTTGTGTGATCAATCTGCGGCAGAAATGAACCTCCAATTGAAAACTCTAGTATACGATATTGAGATAAGCCCCAATTTAATATATCATGCGATATCAACCCCAAGACACAGAATTTAAAGTTTCAATTAATTCTAAAGTGTTTTTATATGGGTTCACTAAGGTAGTGTTTCTGCGGCAGAAATGAATATCGAAATAACCCCTCACGAAATCAATATTAGAATAAGCCCAAATTTGACATATGATACTATCTCAACCCGAATAGACGGAATATGAATTTTCAATTGATTCCGATGTGGTTTGCTTATTGTTTCGTCAGCGTGTTGTGTCGCTGATTTGTTGTTTTCAGACATCCTTTGAATCTGCAAAATTTGGTTGAGGCAAAAAAATATATCCTCACAACTCTCGTGTATCACACAAAACAAATCAAGGCTTTTCACTCTAATAAGCCCACTACGCCTTTTACCTCACAACTTGCTTTCTTTTGGTTCTTTCAAAACTAAAATCAACAAATCAAAGTTAGTAGCCTTCGCAGCGCACTCTAATTATGATTTTCACACTCAAGAAGCAATAAAAATACTGAAAACAAAACTACAATTACGATTTCACGAGTAACAATGCAAATTCGTACGAATTGTGGACGATACGAAGACACGGAATAAAACAGAAGCAAATACTAGCAAAAAACAATCACTTGACTCCTAGATAACTGAAAAGAGAACAAAAACAGAGAATTGGACAAAACTAAACTGTAAGGATCATGTTTTGAGACTTGAGCAGAATCTGACCTCTTACGCAATTTTTACGTAACAGAACTGAAACCTAGACCCAAACGACTTCGAAATGACCTCAAACTCAATATCTTTTTTTAATACTAAAAAAAAAACACTCAAATTATAGGTCGTTCTCGTACTTCTAGGTACACAAACCCTTGTGTGATCAATCTGCGGCAGAAATGAACCTCCATTGAAAACTCTAGTATACGATATTGAGATAAGCCCCAATTTAATATATCATGCGATATCAACCCCAAGACACAGAATTTAAAGTTTCAATTAATTCTAAAGTGTTTTTATATGGGTTCACTAAGGTAGTGTTTTCTGCGGCAGAAATGAATATCGAAATAACCCCTCACGAAATCAATATTAGAATAAGCCCAAATTTGACATATGATACTATCTTGTGTGATCAATCTGCGGCAGAAATGAACCTCCCATTGAAAACTCTAGTATACGATATTGAGATAAGCCCAATTTAATATATCATGCGATATCAACCCCAGACACAGAATTTAAAGTTTCAATTAATTCTAAAGTGTTTTTATATGGTTCACTAAGGTAGTGTTTCTGCGGCAGAAATGAATATCGAAATAACCCTCACGAAATCAATATTAGAATAAGCCCAAATTTGACATATGATACTATCTCAACCCGAATAGACGGAATATGAATTTTCAATTGATTCCGATGTGGTTTGCTTATGTTTTCAGCGTGTTGTGTCGCTGATTGTTGTTTTCAGACATCCTTTGAATCTGCAAAATTTGGTTGGTAGCAAAAAAAAATATATCCTCACAACTCTCGTGTATCACACAAAACAAATCAAGGCTTTTCACTCTAATAAGCCCACTACGCCTTTTACCTCACAACTTGCTTTCTTTTGGTTCTTTCAAAACTAAAATCAACAAATCAAAGTTAGTAGCCTTCGCAGCGCACTCTAATTATGATTTTCACACTCAAGAAGCAATAAAAATACTGAAAACAAAACTACAATTACGATTTCACGAGTAACAATGCAAATTCGTACGAATTGTGGACGATACGAAGACACGAAATAAAACAGAAGCAAATACTAGCAAAAAACAATCACTTGACTCCTAGATAACTGAAAAGAGAACAAAAACAGAGAATTGGACAAAACTAAACTGTAAGGATCATGTTTTGAGACTTGAGCAGAATCTGACCTCTTACGCAATTTTTACGTAACAGAACTGAAACCTAGACCAAACGACTTCGAAATGACCTCAAACTCAATATCTATTATTTTAATACTAAAAAAAAAAACACTCAAATTATAGGTCGTTCTCGTACTTCTAGGTACACAAACCCTTGTGTGATCAATCTGCGGCAGAAATGAACCTCCAATTGAAAACTCTAGTATACGATATTGAGATAAGCCCCAATTTAATATATCATGCGATATCAACCCCAAGACACAGAATTTAAAGTTTCAATTAATTCTAAAGTGTTTTTATATGGGTTCACTAAGGTAGTGTTTCTGCGGCAGAAATGAATATCGAAATAACCCCTCACGAAATCAATATTAGAATAAGCCCAAATTTGACATATGATACTATCTCAACCCGAATAGACGGAATATGAATTTTCAATTGATTCCGATGTGGTTTGCTTATGTTTCGTCAGCGTGTTGTGTCGCTGATTTGTTGTTTTCAGACATCCTTTGAATCTGCAAAATTTGGTTGGTAGCAAAAAAAAATATATCCTCACAACTCTCGTGTATCACACAAAACAAATCAAGGCTTTTCACTCTAATAAGCCCACTACGCCTTTTACCTCACAACTTGCTTTCTTTTGGTTCTTTCAAAACTAAAATCAACAAATCAAAGTTAGTAGCCTTCGCAGCGCACTCTAATTATGATTTTCACACTCAAGAAGCAATAAAAATACTGAAAACAAAACTACAATTACGATTTCACGAGTAACAATGCAAATTCGTACGAATTGTGGACGATACGAAGACACGAATAAAACAGAAGCAAATACTAGCAAAAAACAATCACTTGACTCCTAGATAACTGAAAAGAGAACAAAAACAGAGAATTGGACAAAACTAAACTGTAAGGATCATGTTTTGAGACTTGAGCAGAATCTGACCTCTTACGCAATTTTTACGTAACAGAACTGAAACCTAGACCAAACGACTTCGAAATGACCTCAAACTCAATGTCTATTATTTTAATACTAAAAAAAAAAAACACTCAAATTATAGGTCGTTCTCGTACTTCTAGGTACACAAACCCTTGTGTGATCAATCTGCGGCAGAAATGAACCTCCATTGAAAACTCTAGTATACGATATTGAGATAAGCCCCAATTTAATATATCATGCGATATCAACCCCAAGACACAGAATTTAAAGTTTCAATTAATTCTAAAGTGTTTTTATATGGGTTCACTAAGGTAGTGTTTCTGCGGCAGAAATGAATATCGAAATAACCCCTCACGAAATCAATATTAGAATAAGCCCAAATTTGACATATGATACTATCTCAACCCGAATAGACGGAATATGAATTTTCAATTGATTCCGATGTGGTTTGCTTATGTTTCGTCAGCGTGTTGTGTCGCTGATTTGTTGTTTTCAGACATCCTTTGAATCTGCAAAATTTGGTTGGTAGCAAAAAAAAATATATCCTCACAACTCTCGTGTATCACACAAAACAAATCAAGGCTTTTCACTCTAATAAGCCCACTACGCCTTTTACCTCACAACTTGCTTTCTTTTGGTTCTTTCAAAACTAAAATCAACAAATCAAAGTTAGTAGCCTTCGCAGCGCACTCTAATTATGATTTTCACACTCAAGAAGCAATAAAAATACTGAAAACAAAACTACAATTACGATTTCACGAGTAACAATGCAAATTCGTACGAATTGTGGACGATACGAAGACACGAAATAAAACAGAAGCAAATACTAGCAAAAAACAATCACTTGACTCCTAGATAACTGAAAAGAGAACAAAAACAGAGAATTGGACAAAACTAAACTGTAAGGATCATGTTTTGAGACTTGAGCAGAATCTGACCTCTTACGCAATTTTTACGTAACAGAACTGAAACCTAGACCAAACGACTTCGAAATGACCTCAAACTCAATATCTTTATTTTAATACTAAAAAAAAAAAACACTCAAATTATAGGTCGTTCTCGTACTTCTAGGTACACAAACCCTTGTGTGATCAATCTGCGGCAGAAATGAACCTCCCATTGAAAACTCTAGTATACGATATTGAGATAAGCCCCAATTTAATATATCATGCGATATCAACCCCAAGACACAGAATTTAAAGTTTCAATTAATTCTAAAGTGTTTTTATATGGGTTCACTAAGGTAGTGTTTCTGCGGCAGAAATGAATATCGAAATAACCCCTCACGAAATCAATATTAGAATAAGCCCAAATTTGACATATGATACTATCTCAACCCGAATAGACGGAATATGAATTTTCAATTGATTCCGATGTGGTTTGCTTATGTTTCGTCAGCGTGTTGTGTCGCTGATTTGTTGTTTTCAGACATCCTTTGAATCTGCAAAATTTGGTTGGTAGCAAAAAAAAATATATCCTCACAACTCTCGTGTATCACACAAAACAAATCAAGGCTTTTCACTCTAATAAGCCCACTACGCCTTTTACCTCACAACTTGCTTTCTTTTGGTTCTTTCAAAACTAAAATCAACAAATCAAAGTTAGTGCCTTCGCAGCGCACTCTAATTATGATTTTCACACTCAAGAAGCAATAAAAATACTGAAAACAAAACTACAATTACGATTTCACGAGTAACAATGCAAATTCGTACGAATTGTGGACGATACGAAGACACGAATAAAACAGAAGCAAATACTAGCAAAAAACAATCACTTGACTCCTAGATAACTGAAAAGAGAACAAAAACAGAGAATTGGACAAAACTAAACTGTAAGGATCATGTTTTGAGACTTGAGCAGAATCTGACCTCTTACGCAATTTTTACGTAACAGAACTGAAACCTAGACCAAACGACTTCGAAATGACCTCAAACTCAATGTCTATTATTTTAATACTAAAAAAAAAAACACTCAAATTATAGGTCGTTCTCGTACTTCTAGGTACACAAACCCTTGTGTGATCAATCTGCGGCAGAAATGAACCTCCAATTGAAAACTCTAGTATACGATATTGAGATAAGCCCCAATTTAATATATCATGCGATATCAACCCCAAGACACAGAATTTAAAGTTTCAATTAATTCTAAAGTGTTTTTATATGGGTTCACTAAGGTAGTGTTTCTGCGGCAGAAATGAATATCGAAATAACCCCTCACGAAATCAATATTAGAATAAGCCCAAATTTGACATATGATACTATCTCAACCCGAATAGACGGAATATGAATTTTCAATTGATTCCGATGTGGTTTGCTTATGTTTCGTCAGCGTGTTGTGTCGCTGATTTGTTGTTTTCAGACATCCTTTGAATCTGCAAAATTTGGTTGGTAGCAAAAAAAATATATCCTCACAACTCTCGTGTATCACACAAAACAAATCAAGGCTTTTCACTCTAATAAGCCCACTACGCCTTTTACCTCACAACTTGCTTTCTTTTGGTTCTTTCAAAACTAAAATCAACAAATCAAAGTTAGTAGCCTTCGCAGCGCACTCTAATTATGATTTTCACACTCAAGAAGCAATAAAAATACTGAAAACAAAACTACAATTACGATTTCACGAGTAACAATGCAAATTCGTACGAATTGTGGACGATACGAAGACACGAATAAAACAGAAGCAAATACTAGCAAAAAACAATCACTTGACTCCTAGATAACTGAAAAGAGAACAAAAACAGAGAATTGGACAAAACTAAACTGTAAGGATCATGTTTTGAGACTTGAGCAGAATCTGACCTCTTACGCAATTTTTACGTAACAGAACTGAAACCTAGACCAAACGACTTCGAAATGACCTCAAACTCAATGTCTATTATTTTAATACTAAAAAAAAAACACTCAAATTATAGGTCGTTCTCGTACTTCTAGGTACACAAACCCTTGTGTGATCAATCTGCGGCAGAAATGAACCTCCCATTGAAAACTCTAGTATACGATATTGAGATAAGCCCCAATTTAATATATCATGCGATATCAACCCCAAGACACAGAATTTAAAGTTTCAATTAATTCTAAAGTGTTTTTATATGGGTTCACTAAGGTAGTGTTTCTGCGGCAGAAATGAATATCGAAATAACCCCTCACGAAATCAATATTAGAATAAGCCCAAATTTGACATATGATACTATCTCAACCCGAATAGACGGAATATGAATTTTCAATTGATTCCGATGTGGTTTGCTTATGTTTCGTCAGCGTGTTGTGTCGCTGATTTGTTGTTTTCAGACATCCTTTGAATCTGCAAAATTTGGTTGGTAGCAAAAAAAAAATATATCCTCACAACTCTCGTGTATCACACAAAACAAATCAAGGCTTTTCACTCTAATAAGCCCACTACGCCTTTTACCTCACAACTTGCTTTCTTTTGGTTCTTTCAAAACTAAAATCAACAAATCAAAGTTAGTGGCCTTCGCAGCGCACTCTAATTATGATTTTCACACTCAAGAAGCAATAAAAATACTGAAAACAAAACTACAATTACGATTTCACGAGTAACAATGCAAATTCGTACGAATTGTGGACGATACGAAGACACGAAATAAAACAGAAGCAAATACTAGCAAAAACAATCACTTGACTCCTAGATAACTGAAAAGAGAACAAAAACAGAGAATTGGACAAAACTAAACTGTAAGGATCATGTTTTGAGACTTGAGCAGAATCTGACCTCTTACGCAATTTTTACGTAACAGAACTGAAACCTAGACCAAACGACTTCGAAATGACCTCAAACTCAATATCTATTATTTTAATACTAAAAAAAAAAACACTCAAATTATAGGTCGTTCTCGTACTTCTAGGTACACAAACCCTTGTGTGATCAATCTGCGGCAGAAATGAACCTCCAATTGAAAACTCTAGTATACGATATTGAGATAAGCCCCAATTTAATATATCATGCGATATCAACCCCAAGACACAGAATTTAAAGTTTCAATTAATTCTAAAGTGTTTTTATATGGGTTCACTAAGGTAGTGTTTCTGCGGCAGAAATGAATATCGAAATAACCCCTCACGAAATCAATATTAGAATAAGCCCAAATTTGACATATGATACTATCTCAACCCGAATAGACGGAATATGAATTTTCAATTGATTCCGATGTGGTTTGCTTATGTTTCGTCAGCGTGTTGTGTCGCTGATTTGTTGTTTTCAGACATCCTTTGAATCTGCAAAATTTGGTTGGTAGCAAAAAAAATATATCCTCACAACTCTCGTGTATCACACAAAACAAATCAAGGCTTTTCACTCTAATAAGCCCACTACGCCTTTTACCTCACAACTGCTTTCTTTTGGTTCTTTCAAAACTAAAATCAACAAATCAAAGTTAGTGGCCTTCGCAGCGCACTCTAATTATGATTTTCACACTCAAGAAGCAATAAAAATACTGAAAACAAACTACAATTACGATTTCACGAGTAACAATGCAAATTCGTACGAATTGTGGACGATACGAAGACACGAAATAAAACAGAAGCAAATACTAGCAAAAAACAATCACTTGACTCCTAGATAACTAAAGAGAACAAAACAGAGAATTGGACAACAAAACTAAACTGTAAGGATCATGTTTTGAGACTTGAGCAGAATCTGACCCTTACGCAATTTTTACGTAACAGAACTGAAACCTAGACCAAACGACTTCGAAATGACCTCAAACTCAATATCTATTATTTTTAATACTAAAAAAAAAAACACTCAAATTATAGGTCGTTCTCGTACTTCTAGGTACACAAACCCTTGTGTGATCAATCTGCGGCAGAAATGAACCTCCCATTGAAAACTCTAGTATACGATATTGAGATAAGCCCCAATTTAATATATCATGCGATATCAACCCCAAGACACAGAATTTAAAGTTTCAATTAATTCTAAAGTGTTTTTATATGGGTTCACTAAGGTAGTGTTTCTGCGGCAGAAATGAATATCGAAATAACCCCTCACGAAATCAATATTAGAATAAGCCCAAATTTGACATATGATACTATCTCAACCCGAATAGACGGAATATGAATTTTCAATTGATTCCGATGTGGTTTGCTTATGTTTCGTCAGCGTGTTGTGTCGCTGATTTGTTGTTTTCAGACATCCTTTGAATCTGCAAAATTTGGTTGGTAGCAAAAAAAAATATATCCTCACAACTCTCGTGTATCACACAAAACAAATCAAGGCTTTTCACTCTAATAAGCCCACTACGCCTTTTACCTCACAACTTGCTTTCTTTTGGTTCTTTCAAAACTAAAATCAACAAATCAAAGTTAGTAGCCTTCGCAGCGCACTCTAATTATGATTTTCACACTCAAGAAGCAATAAAAATACTGAAAACAAAACTACAATTACGATTTCACGAGTAACAATGCAAATTCGTACGAATTGTGGACGATACGAAGACACGAAATAAAACAGAAGCAAATACTAGCAAAAAAACAATCACTTGACTCCTAGATAACTGAAAAGAGAACAAAAACAGAGAATTGGACAAAACTAAACTGTAAGGATCATGTTTTGAGACTTGAGCAGAATCTGACCTCTTACGCAATTTTTACGTAACAGAACTGAAACCTAGACCAAACGACTTCGAAATGACCTCAAACTCAATCTTTATTATTTTAATACTAAAAAAAAAAACACTCAAATTATAGGTCGTTCTCGTACTTCTAGGTACACAAACCCTTGTGTGATCAATCTGCGGCAGAAATGAACCTCCATTGAAAACTCTAGTATACGATATTGAGATAAGCCCCAATTTAATATATCATGCGATATCAACCCCAAGACACAGAATTTAAAGTTTCAATTAATTCTAAAGTGTTTTATATGGGTTCACTAAGGTAGTGTTTCTGCGGCAGAAATGAATATCGAAATAACCCCTCACGAAATCAATATTAGAATAAGCCCAAATTTGACATATGATACTATCTCAACCCGAATAGACGGAATATGAATTTTCAATTGATTCCGATGTGGTTTGCTTATGTTTCGTCAGCGTGTTGTGTCGCTGATTTGTTGTTTTCAGACATCCTTTGAATCTGCAAAATTTGGTTGGTAGCAAAAAAAAATATATCCTCACAACTCTCGTGTATCACACAAAACAAATCAAGGCTTTTCACTCTAATAAGCCCACTACGCCTTTTACCTCACAACTTGCTTTCTTTTGGTTCTTTCAAAACTAAAATCAACAAATCAAAGTTAGTAGCCTTCGCAGCGCACTCTAATTATGATTTTCACACTCAAGAAGCAATAAAAATACTGAAAACAAAACTCCTTAAATTACGATTTCACGAGTAACAATGCAAATTCGTACGAATTGTGGACGATACGAAGACACGAAATAAAACAGAAGCAAATACTAGCAAAAAACAATCACTTGACTCCTAGATAACTGAAAAGAGAAAAAAACAGAGAATTGGACAAAACTAAACTGTAAGGATCATGTTTTGAGACTTGAGCAGAATCTGAACCTCTTACGCAATTTTTACGTAACAGAACTGAAACCTAGACCAAACGACTTCGAAATGACCTCAAACTCAATATCTATTATTTTAATACTAAAAAAAAAAACACTCAAATTATAGGTCGTTCTCGTACTTCTAGGTACACAAACCCTTGTGTGATCAATCTGCGGCAGAAATGAACCTCCCATTGAAAACTCTAGTATACGATATTGAGATAAGCCCCAATTTAATATATCATGCGATATCAACCCCAAGACACAGAATTTAAAGTTTCAATTAATTCTAAAGTGTTTTTATATGGGTTCACTAAGGTAGTGTTTCTGCGGCAGAAATGAATATCGAAAATAACCCCTCACGAAATCAATATTAGAATAAGCCCAAATTTGACTATATGATACTATCTCAACCCGAATAGACGGAATATGAATTTTCAATTGATTCCGATGTGGTTTGCTTATGTTTCGTCAGCGTGTGTGTCGCTGATTTGTGTTTTCAGACATCCTTTGAATCTGCAAAATTTGGTTAGGTAGCAAAAAAAATATATCCTCACAACTCTCGTGTATCACACACAAAACAAATCAAGGCTTTTCACTCTAATAAGCCCACTACGCCTTTACCTCACAACTTGCTTCTTTTGGTTCTTTCAAAACTAAAATCAACAAATCAAAGTTAGTAGCCTTCGCAGCGCACTCTAATTATGATTTTCACACTCAAGAAGCAATAAAAATACTGAAAACAAAACTACAATTACGATTTCACGAGTAACAATGCAAATTCGTACGAATTGTGGACGATACGAAGACACGAAATAAAACAGAAGCAAATACTAGCAAAAA
>NW_024598562.1:0-28950 GCF_004379255.2 Salvia splendens | reverse complement strand
TGAGCAAATTCATGAAGTTTCCGCATAGTGGAAACACTTTCTTGAGCTTGGCGCAATTGATCTTGTAACATCCGTTCCCTGAATTATTACAACAAATGGCATGCAAACCTACTCTTATACTAAGACATGGCAGCTCAAAGTCAGACATTACTGGAGCTTATAGAAAATATAGTACCTTTCTTTTAGAACTTCCATAGTTTTCTGATTCTCTTCGACCAAATTGCGTTGCTTAATCTCAACAATTTCTTTCACTTTTTCCTCCATCTTCAAGATCAAGAGATATAAACAATAAATGAGCAAATAAAAAAGTTTATGATACTTGCTCAAAAAAAATAAACAGTTGCAAGCTTTTTTAGATAACAGAATATTGACGGATGCCACTAAAGTTCGTGCAATGATGATTGGAAAAATAGACTAAAATGTTAAAGATAATCTATAATTGCAATATAGCTATACAATGCAGAAGAATTGCAAAACAAAACAACAAAGATAAAAAAACTCATTAACACACAAAATCCACTCAGTTTAGCCACCTGAGCCTAACAAAATAGGTTCAGAAATAATCAACCCAAAGGCACTGAGTACATACACCGATGAGTATTCCCTCCATCTAGAGGGGGGGGGGTCAAGGGAGTTGGAGTTTTCAGCAGCAATGGTTCCTTGGTGATTGGTCTAACAGGAAAAAACCCATCACACAATGTTTCCGTGAGAAAGAAAATTTAAATCTCTTAAGATAAGATTAATGTACATCTAATGTCCATAAGCCATTATATGTCAATCTTAAATGCAAAATCCCATTATGATCTATGACTCAAGAATCATTTCCTTGTTATACCAGCATTGAAACTTCTCAACTCCTAGTTACCTACAGTAGTAGCTTATTTCCTTGAAGAATGAATGAAAAGAATAATTCAGGATCAACCCAGTGGTAAGTTAGTAACTTCCGCAAGTCCAAAGCGACCCAACTACTGCAGCAGGATAAAACCTGCAAGTACCATTGCTAACACCAAGAGCCTACAAAATGCTAAACACAGAAATATGTAGTGACCTGCTGTTCTAACTGACGAGTGCGCTCTTCTAGTCTTCTTATTGTTGCTTGTTGGTTTTTCAGGTGAGTTGATTCAGTGCGGAATTCCTCAAGCTCAACCTTCATCTTTCTGTTTTCAGACTCCTGGTCAAACAATTTGGCATCCTTCTCCTGTGCAAGGAGAAGAACTGGTGTCAAACAGAAATTAGGACACGATTATGAAATATTAAAAACTCTTGAGGTTTTTTTATAGCAACACCAGAGAGAGAAGTGGATGTAGCGTTAAATAGACATGGACTGCCTGATACACTGTAACTTAAAATATAGAATATTCATATTAAACATGCATATAAGTTCAGTTTCGAAACTCAAGTTTCATACGTGAATTACTAATCAATTCCACTCGACGATTGAGTCTTGACAGGCCAATTTGGACCCAAAGAATATGGATTCAAACTAAAGAAATTGATCCCATAAACAACTAAGAAAATATTTCCCAAGTGTTACCATGTTTCAAAGAATCAAATACCAATATCATGTGTTATAAAGAGCATAACTTATATTACTTCATGACACAAAGAAAGTATACCCCGTGCTCGGATCAGGATAAAGCATCAGTTTATAGGTACTTACTGCAACTGAATTCAGAACTGGGTAAGGATCTGGTGCTTCATAAAGTTTATGGTAAATGTTAAGGAAAGCATTTTCCCCGAATTTAGCTCTCTTGGTAAGTTTATCAACCTCTTCTTGATAACCCTTAAGTAAGGAATTGAACAATGCCAACTTCTCTTCATTTGATGTCTTCTTGAAGTCTGTTACAAGTCAATTTTCAAATGTTCATGAATAATACAGTAAATAGTATGTTAAAAGCAAACGAGAATACCTCTAGTGCTCTCTGCAAGCTTCCTACGGTTCTTCTGACTGTTTTCCTGGTTCTCTGCAATTCTAAGCCCCTGTTCATCCAAGATGGTCCTTTCTTTCTCTAAATCAAAATCTGAAAGGATCAAAAGAGTATGTTGGAATACAAACAATCACGCGCCAAATATCTTTTCAAATATCTTTTCATATTGTCATCGATTGATAAATGCAAATTTATTCCCAGAATCACACAGCTGATGCTGTGAATGCAGCAACACCGCACGGCAGATCAATGTGATTGAGGATATCAAAGTGAATTATGAGCTGGATCAGCTCGAAAGTGTTTTCATGAATCAAAGTTTTAGAGCGAGGTCCAATCCAACCCTTGAATTTAAGTTAAGGATAGTGTAACTATATTTCCTGGTTTATGCTCTCTGATACATTTGCATTAGCTAGAAATAGGAAATGGAGAACTAGTACAAACTCAAGGGGATAATTAGGAAACAAATTTAGGTCGATAAAATTAAATACCTTTCCAGAAAGTAGCAACAGCGGATACAGGGGCAGAGGTCGATGATGTGTTTGGCTTTTCTCTCTCTGATCCTCCTCCTCCTCCACCTTGCAGACCTTCCATTACTGATTACTGATCTCTCAATGCCAGCTGATCGCCCTCTTTCCTCTTCCACTTCGCAGACCTCTTCTATTACTGATCTCAGTGCACTCAAAACCTCAACACCCTCGGAGAATGGGAGAGAATTACAGTGATCAAAACCTCAATTCATTTCATATATACGAAACCAAGGATTTAGATCTACAAATTTTCGATTTGAAAGCTCAACTACAAGCAGGAGAGAGAGAGAGAGAGAGAGAGGGAAAGATAAGTTGGTTAATGAAAATAGGAAGTTTGGACTGTGGAAAGTGTTGGGCCGCATATGGAAGTTTGGACTGTAGAAAGTGTTGGGCCGAATGTTGGTTGGAAGAGAATGGTATTGGGCGGCCTTTATTGTTATAATTATGAATATATGATTAAGCTCTAAATTAAATTATGGCAGAACCCTTATTTGTAATAGTGTAATAGCAGTAGGACAGTGGGTGGAAAGTGGGCTTTTAACTTTTAGGGGAGTACTAAAATAAGATTTCCCAAACTTAGGCCCAATTGAAGAAAGCAGTTTCTCTGCACTAAAGAATGGTGCCGCCTAAATCTAGGTTAAGAGTGTTTCCAATGGTAATAGGTCAGCTATAGATTAGCCATAAACTCCTCCTACCACATCATCAGGACAAGTAACTGGACAAGCAATAGGCTAGCCACAATAAACAAAATTATAAAAAACAAATAATTAACAATCACACAAAATACGGAATTAAATTTACGACACAGATACGGGAAAATTCAATAATAATATTTAAATTTAAAAAAAGTACATTAATTAAAAAAATTATTAAAAAAATCTAACGACGTACAGTCCTACGCGCCCACAACTCTTCAATTAAATCCTTTTGAAGTCGAATATGAGCATCCACTTGGCGCATGTCGGCATGTGCCTTGAGGCGGCCGACTTCATCGTGTGGTACCCCCCTTCGTACGTTGGGGGCGGCCACGCCGTGGCTTGGGCCGGCTTCATTAGCATCGTCATTGGCCCAACTAGTCAGTTGTACACCTTCATCTTCGACAATCATGTTGTGCAGGATAATACAAGCGTACATTATATCAGCAATGCAATCGACATGCCACAAACGCGTTGGACCCCTAATTGCCGCCCATCGAGACTGGAGCACACCAAATGCGCGCTCCACGTCCTTGCACGCCGACTCCTGCCGTTCCGCAAAGTAGGTCTTCCTCTTATCTCGCGGGACGTATAGGCCTCCAACTCTTCATTCATTTGGCGTTCGTACTCCTCAGCATCACCACCACTACCACCACTACTACCACCCGTGTTACTCATTTCACGTTGTTGCTCTTGTACAGAAATTAAGATGGAGAGAAAACTCGTTAAAACAAGTGGTGCGAATGAAAATGACGTGCAAATCGCGTATATATAGTGTTTCAAAGAATTAAAAAAAAATTGAGCTAGCCGATCGCTCGCCGATCGGGAGCCTGCAATGGCGGCCAGCCGACCGGCGAGCGGATCGGCCAGCGCCCGAAAATCGGTGTCGGGTCGCTGATTTTTTTGCCCAAATAGCGCTCGCCGGTTCCAATGGTTCGGCGAGCAGACCGGCCAGCGCCGGGAATCGGCTAACCTGTCCGCTCGCCGCCATTGGAGATGCTCTAAAGATGGGGTGTTGGCCGGGTCGGCGGCCGGTT
Organism: Salvia splendens; assembly: GCF_004379255.2. Classification (NCBI taxonomy): domain Eukaryota; kingdom Viridiplantae; phylum Streptophyta; class Magnoliopsida; order Lamiales; family Lamiaceae; genus Salvia; species Salvia splendens. The sequence goes on along the minus strand of NW_024598562.1, from coordinate 24,763 downwards.
GTATGATTGTGGACAAGTGAATATCTTAGTATTTATGTGTATTGTGTGTGTAGATTGTGTGTGTATATATATATATATATATAGGGTTTTGATCTATGCAAAACCAAATTTAAATACAGAAACGCAGAACAATATCATACGTAGGACACTTTTAGGTCATAGTTAGTTAATTTTTAGGTCATGCTAACAAAGCATGACCTAAAATGATCTTAGCATGACATTAAACCCAAATATTATAATATGACCTAAAATTGCTTAATTATGACCTTCCGTGTTTTTGGTTAATTATTGACCATTAGATCATCTAATCCTAGTGCCAAGATTTGAGCTGCATTTCTGGATTTAAATGCATTTTTATTTTGATCATCTCCCCTCCTTCTTAACCTCAATATATATCTCATATTTTATCGGTCCATGTTTTAACTTTGTGAAGGAAAGTTGATGCAAAAGTTTGGTGGAATGTATGCACTACCTTTATGGCTTTATATATTATAGTTATACTCCCTCTGTTCTGTGGTAGTGAAAGTGTTTCTTTTTGGCACGCAATTTAAGGTATATTGTGTTAAGTGAGTTAAGTAAAAGGAAGAATAAAGTATGAAATGAAAAAGGTAGAGAGATGAAGAGAGAATAAAGTAAAAAAGAGTAAAGTAAGGTAGAAGAAATGTGCTGACTTTTTCTAGAAAAGGAAATGACTCTACTATTATAGATAATACCAAAATGGCAAAATGACTCCGCTACTGTGGAACTGAGGGAGTACAATAATTGTGAGTAGAATGAGGGGTGGAATGTGATAGTAGACCGAAGGGAGTATATATAAAATATGATAGTAGACCGAGGGGTGGAATGTGATAGTAGACTAAAATGGTAAAATGACTCTACTTACTAAAAATAATATAAGTAAAATGGGACATTTATTAGGAACCATCTAAATAAGAAAATATGAGACATTTAATAGAGACCGAAGGGACTATATATAAAATGTTGATTATCGGTGCATATAATGTCCCTAGTTATTTGTTATAACAAATGGTAGATTTATGTAAAGAGGAGAGAGAACATGCATAAGGAGATAAGAGAGATGAGAGAGCCACTAACAGAGATAACTATTAAGTGCGAAGTGCGTGTAAGACGAAAGGAAGACATTTTTGTCTAAAAAACTGAAAAATGACTTTGTACATGTTTTTATAGCTTAGTGTATGGATTAGTGGAAATACTCTACATGTTTTTATAGCTTAGTGTATGGATTAGTGGAGATACTCTATTGTTTCTTAAAAATAGGAACTCTAAACCCTGAATCCCTAACAATATAAACTTTTGAAATAGTACGAGTTTTAATGCAAAACTGATAAGTACGAGAGAGATAGAAAGAAAAGGTGTGTTAGTGGAAAATGGACCCCACCTCATTAGATAGAAATAAATTTCCTAAAATGAAAAGTTTATACTTTTAAGAAATAGACTAAAAAGGAAAAAAAGTTTCTATTTGTAAGAAACAGAGCAAGTATTATTTTTTTTCATAAACTGTGAGAATGAGACCCCTATAGTTTAGAGACCAATTGGCGCTCATTGTGGGATTGACGCCGATCAGCGCTGCCTCCCAACCGCCGCCCTCGCATCCGCGCCCTCTGATTCACTTTTTATTAGCACTAAATAAACCTGCAAGTATACATAGTATATATAGTATAGTTAAAGATCAGTACCGGATATCGAACACGGGGAATAAAGTCACATACTAGCTACCTTCTACTAAGCTTCGTTCACTACTTGGAAAAACGAGAATTTTGGAAATTTTGAAAACTAAAAGCAATTTGAAAGCAATAAAACAACTAATTGAAAATAATTAAAGAGGTAAAAGTATGAGAGATAAGAGAATTCCAGGGATGTTCGTTCACAGTTATGGTTATACATACCCTAGCACAGTTTATACTTCGATAGAACGGGTCACATAAGTTTTGCCCATGCGGTGCAAGCGTAGATTACTAACACTAGGGTTTTCAATCCTAGATCCGTAACTCCTAAAAGCTCCTAAGACCCTTGAAAAGTCCTCACTCTCAATTAACAATGTCGTTTTAAGGGAAGCTAATTGTAGTATCTACTAAGTGGATCTAACTCGCCAACCTCCTATCACAATTATGTAGCAAGTTATATTAAATCATCACCGAATGTGTCACTCAAACGTGAAGTATTATAAAACAACTTAGGGAAGAAACAAAGTAAAAACAAAACGGATATTAAATAGCAAAACGGAAATTGTATAATCAAAGTCGTTACTAACACATCCCTAGAATCCTATGAATTTAGTTACACATAATTGAATAAGCTAAAAACATAGAATGAAGGGAAAACAAAGTGAACATAAGAACTAAAGCAATAAAACCCAAAGGTTGAATCCTTGTAGCTTTGATCTTCTCTTGATTCCTTCTTCAACCTCTTGCACGATGAAGAACTCTCTCAATTTTATGCTCTAGAATTATATAGCAAAAAGAAGATACTAATGAAGAGGTTTGAGGGGATATTTATGGAGGAAAAATCGAACAACATGAAATAAGGTAAAATGTTGCTAAGTTTGGTAAATCATGGGGAGAAAGTACGTCAAATTCGTGCACCGCATTTTCATAGCGGGCCGCTGCACCTTGGCCTGCGGTCGCTGCATGTTCATCCTTAGCCTCTGCCTCTTGGATAGCGGTCGCTACACTATGTTGCAGCGGTCACTGTGAATAATCCCGTAGCTTCGGAAACTCTTAGAGCGGTCGTTGCGCACTCCCTAGCTGTCGCTGGGCCTGTTCTTCGTTTCAGTACCACTTTCTCTGGAGCGGACAACTACTGGCTCAGCGCTCGTTGGGCCCCAGCAGTCGCTGGCTGTGTTGCAGGGGACCGTTGGGCGTCTCGAAAACTCCAGATTTCCAACTTCAACTTTTTACCGTCTTTTTAGGCTCAAATATGGATATTTCTCACAAAACACGTTAAAATACCAAAATAGAGAAAATATGCAAAATATGGACATGAATTGTGATTTTGATATTAAAAATGGACCAAATAAAGGCCTTAAAACAGTGCAAAATCCGAGCGTATCACCCTCGCCGATCGGCACCAATTTTGATTATTTTTTAATTTGATTTTTCATATTATATACATACTCTCATTCCCCATTATTTACCTCACAACTCCTCCATTCTCACAGCTACAATTTGTTTTACTTTCTCTCTCTAGTTCTAAACATTGAATCTCGATGGTAGTTCTCTGAATTCCAGCGAAAACAACCAATATCCCGACAGAAACAACCAATATACCTTTACCCCGGCTACCCTTCATACCATGGCGGTCCCCCTTACCTCGACTTCACTCCATATCACGGCAATGCCTATGTCGGGGCTAGTAGACCCTTAACCCCACAGATATCTCAAAATTGCAACTAGTGGTGTTACGAATAGGGGTATGACCCGCATTATGAAGACGAAGTCTATCGTCCAACAATGCTCGGTTCCCCCGGTTCAGACAGAATCACAGCTCTTGTGGAGTTTGATCCGACCTTCAATACAGACGAGTACGAGCTATTTGACATGCACCCATCTCCTCCAACTAAGAACACCCCACTCCCCGGCCGAAGGGAAAGGGGAAGGCGAGGGTAAAGGGAAAGGAAAAGGGGTTGAGACATCTACACCTGCGCCCGAGCGAAAAAGGGAGAAGAGGATGAACTACACCCCGCAGGAGTCGATGGCTCTAGCGCGGTATGGGCCAACATCTCCGAGGCCCCGATTGTGTCAAACAATATGCGTGGGGAGGGTTATGAGGTCGTATTAGGGATAGATACAAACAGGTGCATGCATTCCAAAATTACAACTAGTGGAGCTACGAACGGGGGTATGGCCCGCATTATGGCAACGAAGTCTAACAGCTAACAATGCTTGGTACCCCCGGTTCAGACGGATTCACAGCTCTTATGGAGGTTGATCCGACCTTCAGCATAGACGAATATGAGCTATTTGACATGCACCCATCTCCTCCAAAGGAGAACTCTACTCCCCAGCAGAAGGGAAAGGGGAAGGCGATGGGGAAGGGGAAGGAAAAATGGGTCAACACATCTGCGCCGGAACGGAAGAGGGAGAAGAGGATGGACTACACCCCGCAGGAGTCAATGGTTGTATCGTATTGTTAGGTCGACATCTGTTTTCCTATTCAGACTCGAACCCTAACTATAAAAGAACTCGAGCAGGGACGGAACTAGAAATTCAAAATAGCTGGTGTTGAGTTTAAAATAGTAATACTCCCTCCGATCCCTATTAAACTCTTATTTCACTTTTGCTATTTTTGACAAATAGATCTCACATTCACTAACTCACTCTACTCACATTTTATAAAATTACTAATATACTTATAAAAGTACAATACACATTTTACTAAACTACGTCATGCATGTGTTCCATCATAAAACTACGTCAAATTCTGTAAACTAACAGCCAATTTTGAGCCAGGTGTGTGTGAAGTCCGCCACTTTTTCAGAAAATGAGTTGATCAACTGGGCGAACGAATGGATTAGGAGAAGGAGTCAAATTTGCTGCGCAAATGGATCAAGTCGAGTCAAATGAAATGCAGCGGGAGCACTAAATGAGAAGACGAATGTGTCACACAAGACAGATCCTCAAAGGTAAAGGGTAATGCAGACTTTTCAGAGAACAAATGCCCTAGGGATCAAGACCTCATGCCTTCCTATAAATGGACATAGAGAAGGAGGAATGAGGTAGCTTCCAATGGTGACGCTCATTAGTTTTCATCTCTCTTCTAGAGCTGGAATTGGGAGCTCTCAACACTTCATCTTCCTGTTTCCGTCGCACACACATTTGGTCCTGCTCTAGTTTAGTTTAGTTTAGCTGGCGTTTGGTGTTGGTTTTTAGCTTTTAATCGTTCTGTTCTTGCTATTCCGCTTCGAGAAGAAGCGATAAAACAATTTCCTGCTTTCGTTGTTTGTTTTCAGTTTACTTTTGATGTTGTCGACTCTTTGATGTTTTGATTCAGTAGATTTGAAGTTATGTTTTCGTTTCCAGCTGATGTGTTATGTTTCTTCCATGCTATTTCTGATCTGTTCTTATTTTCAATTTATGTCGCATGTCTTAGCTCAAAATGTTTTGTTTCGTGTTCTGATTTGGTCAGATCTGAGTTTGGAGTTGAGTTTCTGTTAAGTTGTGAAGGAAGTAGTGGATAAATAGTTAAGGATGTTTAGATCTAGTAGCTAATGTTTTATTTCTTCATGAGTATGGGTTAGTTTCTAGTTTACGTAGTCATAGGTTAGATTTTAGGAGTAGATCCAAGTTTACAAGTTGTTATGATGTTTTGTCTTTCGTAGCTTTCCAGATATGCTTTGTACTCTATTTTTCATGTTGATTATGTGAAGAAGATGAAGTTGTTGGAAAAATTTTACTTTATCGTACACTTTGCAGGGGATTGACAGTCCCCCTGATGAGGCTCGTTTCGTGCACGTGTTCTGTGGTTAAACTACATCAAATTCTGCAACTAACATCCAATTTTGAGCCAGGTGTGTGTGAAAAACTGCCATATCCAGAAAATGAACAAATTAGTTGGGCGGATAAACAGATCAAGAAAAGAAGGCAAAAACTGCGGCGTTGAGTTGATCAAGTCAAGGAATCAGATGGAGCCAGCAGGAGTTCCGCATAGGAGATAGAGCTGTAGACCCCATAACAAACTGTGAAGGGCAAGAATGACATTTCGGAGAGGATGGTACCCTAGGGATCAGAGCCTACGCCTCTCTATTTAAAGGAAGCCCAAAACAAGAAGAAAATGGAGTCCCAACCAGTGGTGAAAGGGGAGGGGGGTCTCATAGGATTTATTAGAATATCTTTAGGAATTCAGCTCTCTTCTAGGGCTAAAATCGGAGCTCTTTTACTTCATTTTCTTGATAGTATAGTGGGTTAAGGTTTTGATAGCACATTTTCCTAGCTCTTCGGTTCATCTCACTCGAGTCGAATCTAAGTCGAGTTGATCAGTCTGAGTTTCCAGTGGATCCACTCATCGGCATTTTGCAGGTAGAAGGCACGCATAGGCCAGCTGGATCAGTTCGATGATTTAACTTGAGCAAGCCACAACGATACAAAAAGAATGAGAAGAACAAAGACTGAAAAGAAGAAGAAGTCTTCTCAAATGGCGCCATTGGCGGGGTTGATGGCGTTTATCCTACATTTGTTGTGAGACACTTTGGGTGTAAATATTGTTAATATATTTTCTGTTTCTTTCTTTTGATTGCAGCCTAGAGACAGCTCAGAGCAACAACAGTAAAGAACCAATGTACTTATCTATGTGGATCAAGCGTTATCTCTGCTGGTGCGAACCAAGGGAACTACTGGAGCAAGAAAACACATAGATGGGTAGAGAGTCTCAGGTTTTACTTAAGAATTTTAGTTTAAACTTTGTAAATAAACTTTTTGTTGTTTTTTATTTTCCCCAGTTCGAAGGCACCGAGTTTAGGAGACAAACAAAAGAAGGAGTGAGAAAAACACTATTCAAGACGAATCACTTCCCACTCCACCAATTGACTCGGATGCCAACAACAAGGAAAGTGAGGACATCACCCTCATGAGTCCACTTGAATCAATAGCAACCCCAGATAAGGAGGAACCCACCATGGTCTGTGATCAGGCAGAAGATCTGGAGATAGGTTTACTCTGTGCTCACTCGGTGAATGAACCAACATCTTCCATCTCTATCACTCAGGGGCAGGAAGCTGTGTATGTAAAACCAGAAGTGCTAGCCATCTACCTAACTTTTCGGGAGCTAGTGAGGAAAGCCCGATCGATTCCTTCATGAGTTCAGCAAAATCTGCAAAGTGCAGAAAAGGCTAAAGGGGTCCAAGTGAGTAGGATTTCAAGCTAAAGGGTCGTTTTCCTCTCTCTGAAGGGAGAAGCAGATGCTTGGTTTAGAGGATTGAAACCCAACAGCATCAAGACGTGGTCAGATTTCAAAATGGAGTTCCCTAAACCAATTCATTTAGCAGCAAAATAAATGCATTGCGAGGGAAATCAGAGAGGTTACCCAAGAGAATGGTGAGAGCTTGAGCAGGTACTGACCATAGATACAGAGGTCTGCTAGATGCTTGCCCAAATCACAATCTGATGGAAGTGGAGGTCTACTCAAGTTCTACGATGGAATGGATACAAAGAGCAAGGACCTAGTGAACTCATCAAGCGGAGGAAGTTTCTACAAACTCAGGTTGAGTAAGGCTAAGATTGTCATGGAAAGGCTTCTAAACGCAAAAAGAGTGAGTACGATGATACAATCAGTGACCATTGCAAGAGAAAGTGAAGAGTACTCCCACAAAAGACAATGACAATCTGTTGAAGAGTCGGATTGACAAGCTAGAGGAAGCCCTTTAGTCACTGATTGTTGAGTCAAGCCAACCTCAAGTCCTTCCAATCCAAACCCACTTCCAGACTGAACAAGTCAGTATTTGCCAGAATACAGAGGAGATCTGGAATCCAAATGGGAACTGGAACCCGGGAGGTCAAGCAGAGGTGCATCAATATGAATATCTACACAGTGGAGGATGGGAGAATGGAAGAACTCCATCTCAATGGAGCTGGACAGACGAATACCCACCTTCCCCATACCATACAGAGCCCTATTCGATTTCCACCCAAATGCCATCTTGGCAAATGGGATATCCAGACTATCAACCTTACCCTGAATTTCAAAGCTATGAGTTCAACCCACCAACATACCAAGCTGGCTTTTCCAGCTATTACCCTTCATTCCCAAGTCATCCTTATCAGACCTCCCCCCTGAGGCAGGGGATCACTTTCCTACATAGTCGAAATGAGGATTGAAAAACTCAAGATGCTCATTACTACCAAGACCAAACTTGTCCTGATCAACATCGATATCCACCTCAACCTCAACAGAGTTTTGAACCACCCTTGAACAAGAATCGACATGCAGAATCTGCAGCGGAAAAGAGGAGGGGTGGAACGCTTCACACCAGAGCATGAGGAGCTGCACGAGGTCAAATGATGAATTGGTGATGGAAATGCAGTGCACTTATGATGAGCAGAAATCCAACGTGGATGAAATGATAAAGCAGACCGCTCTATTAACATAGCTGATAAAGGGGATACAAGAGGACAAAGCAATGCTTGAGGTGAAAGAGAAAATGATAGATGAAGAAATGGTGAGCGAAGCAGAGGATAAGGAGCCACCAAAAGCTGAGGAAGAGTCAGGGGCACTGCCGGAGAAACAAGAAGAAGTGGGAGCTGTTGAGGTAGAATCAGCTGGAAAGAACACACTAGCCGAAGAAGAATCGATTACCAATCTCCTGATGATGAAGCATTACAGTTAATTCTAGAGGAGGCAAATATTGAACCTCAAGAGAAAGGAAAAAAGGTCATCGAGCGTGATGTAGAACTCGACAATACACTATTCTATCTCCAATCAAGAAAAGTGCATGTGCTCGGTAAAAAGGTGGAGAAATTAACAACTGCGGTGAAAGGAGAGAATACGCCGACGAAGAGACCACCTCCAATGATTGACAAGTCTGATGGGTGTTGCGAGGAAGAAGAAAGCCCGAGGCTAAAAAAGGGGGAAACCAAAAGAAGAGCTGCAAGATTCATCTACTAGGTGCAGCTACAACCATGGCCTGAACCGCTCAATATGGAGAAGCCTCCTAACCCTGGACTACGTCCCAAGGAGAATAAGAAGGTTCAGGGGACGTACAAGAATCACAAGAAAAAGCAGGCAGACACATTGGTGTTGTGTCTTCAGAAAAATCGGTGGAGAGAGAGGGGAAGAGTTAATTTAGGATCTTCAGTTGATGACCATACCCATAATAATTTGCCTGTTTTTGACCTGATCAAGTTGGGAGGCAACTCAAAATCACTTGATCCAGTTGATTGCAAAGGAGGCAACGGGAACCAGAGGATGGATGATTATGAGGAGAAAAGGAAGTTGCTAACCCATAAGTACGGAGGTACAACGATGATCAAATGGGCAGAAAGTACAACTTCTCTAGTTTCGGTGGAAGTCGAAGCAAGCCAGATTCAAAAGAGCAAGTGCCCACTTGCAACTCAACCGATCCACCACATCCTGAGGATTACAAAGTTTCAGGGAGTATCATTCCTTATAACTTTCTCTTTGTCAATCCATCTGAAAAGAAAAGAAAGAAATAAGTCAGCAATATGTGCAGTGGGAGAAATCCCACTATGCACACTCAGCTTGATCAAATGAATAAATGGTCGCGAAGCAATTCTCGGGTGTTCACTTGCTAAACTCAGTTCACGTACATGTGCACCTGCTCAAGTGGAGTCCGAGAATTACCTACGACCTAGAATAAACGTTTTTATTTTATCCCTTATTTTATTCTTAAAAATGCCCAAAAATCTAATTTTTATAAATCAGCAAAAATATTTTCAAAATTTTTGGAGGTACCTGGTAGGGATTTAAATGAAACTCAATCTTGAAGATTTTGTACCAGTGCTTCACAAAACCTTTCAATTTTACCTTATTTTTTAGCATGGTTTTAGTTAAATAAGTGAAAAAGAAAATTACTCTGCACTTTTGTCCTCTAACCGGGAGAAAGCTAAAAAAGGAAAAAATAAAATGAATATTATAAATCCTCGAATTTTGATTTTTGGCGCAAGAAGGTGAACAGGCGCTGACGTCACGAAGATAGTTTCACCTCCCTCCGTTGATATCTAAACGTACTTCACCCCCATCTTTTCATATCTCACAGCCAAAATTGGACCGCTTATTCTCAATTTTCTGCAAAGTACCTTTTCAGCAAAAAAATGGACAAACCCTCTACCTCCGGTCTACCACAGAAACCTTCCGCCGGACGACGAGTTCGGTTGATCCCTGCAACTCCTAGGCCAAAGGGCATAGCTCTTCCTACATCGCAACCGAGGCCACTCCTCACTGTCGGTACATCTCAGCCACCGGAGACCTCCAAGGGCAATTTGTACTCAAGGATCATTGAGGAGGCGATGGCTAAGCTCAATCGTGAAGGAGTCAATGAGGGTGAGATAAACTCTAACGAGAGTTCAAGTGAGGCTGTAACCCCATCGGGAACCCAGACTAGCCCTACCTCGTCGTCCTCACTTAGATTCAGAACAGACAACGAAGACGAAGCGAAGGAAAGCCAGGGGAGGAAGAGGACAGGTCGGACTTTCAAAGAAATTTCTTCTAAAGTAATTAGGGAGATGCGCGAAGCTGAAGAGAGGGGGGATGAAAATTCAAAAGAAAAACAAGGGGCTGGGGAGCCACTACAAATTCCTGCAGAAGCAGCCAACAGTGAACACCAAGAGAATCTCATTAGAGAGATTTACGATCTGACAGAGACAGATGATGAGGGGGTAGCTGCGTCTGATGACTGGAGGAGTCAAATGGAGGACACGATGAACTTACTGATAGCAGAGAATGCGGAACAAAATGCTATGCTGAAGGCTTAAAGGGAGCAAATGACGGTCAACCTAGTGGATAGAGTAATCTCTTGGATGTACAGGGAGACTCAATCATCCAACCAACACTCACCGGCGGTCTCAGCAGCAGGACGGGATGTACCTCAGCAGATTGTTCCAGATACCAACCTTGCAGGAACCTCGAGGAAAATGAAGCCAACCACCACCACCACCAGCCAACCACCCTCTGCAGATCTTGCCTCATCTGCGGCAAAGAGGACCAGGCACTCTGGCTCCCACGGGAGCTAGAAAAAGGACTAAACTAGCATAACCAAGTAAACCTTAGTTTTTGGTTCAATTTTACCTCTTTCAGCTTGAGCATGCTACTTTCTACCTGTGTATATATGCTGGTTGACGAATTTTGTGTTCTTCTCCCACTTAGCCCATTGTTGGTCTGAGTGTGAGAAGTTTCTGTGTGATCAATGGTGGCCTATGCCTCATGAGATAATTTTTGCTTATGCTCCTACTACAATGTTTGCATGTTCCTGCCTATGTATTTGTGTTCTTCTTCCACTTAGCCCAGTGCCTGGTCTAATTGTGAGAAGTTTATCTTTTTTCCTTGTTAATATGTTTGTGTATGTTCTGTGTTCTTCCCACACTTAGCCCATTGCATGGTCTAAGAGTGAGATGTTTTTGTTAAAGAGTATATTTTGTGTAATCTTGATTTTCTGTCTTATCATCTCACACTTAACCCACTGCTTGGTCTAAGTGTGAGAAGTTTGTACTCTTGACACCAACCACACTGTTTTCCACTTCATCAAGTCACTTGAGGACAAGCTTTAATGAAGTGGGAGGGGGGAAACAGTTGGTGTAGTTAGTGTCAAAGTTATGTTTTTTTAGCTAGGAATCGACTATCAGGCGTTTTTGTTTTACGTGTTTTTAGAAAAGAACTGGTTTAAGAAAATAAAGGCAAGATTCCCTTAGTAAGAGTGATTGAAGAGAGGATACATGTTGATTTGTGAGTTTTCCTTCTTTAATAAACCAAAATCTGTTTGGAGGATGTAAGAAAGATGGAAGTAGCTTTAATCTAATCCCTCTTTGAAGCACTCTAAAATGTGAGTTAAAGGCCAGAGTAGAACACTTTCTACTAAAATAAAAAAATAGAGAGGTTGTCATTGATGCTTATAGGGAAATGACACATGCTAACAAGGACTAAAGGCAATAGGAATAACTAATTGAGCCAAATTCTTTTGAACCAGATGAACCTGCCTCATTGTAAAGGCACCCCCTAGTTACACTTTTTTAACCTGAAATATGACCATCCCTTCTTTGGAAGCCCTAAGCTTTCATGTCTTGTGGACAAGGGGATAAGATGGGGTAACTCACCACTCGGGATAGAAGATAGGAAGTGAAACAGGGGAGTAGAAAATAGAAAGATAAAAAAAAGAAAGTTAGAAAATGGGCAGGAAGAATGTATAATCTGACCCAAAAAAGGAAAGGAAATAGAAGGGCAGGAAATGATGTAACCTGACCCTAAGAAGAAGACAGATAAATAAGGCCAAAATGGCCAGGGTAGTTCCAAGGTTTCAAATTGTACATAGGGAGGTTGTTCTAGTTTTGTCTCTAAGTTCACATGTCCTTCACACTTCTATATACACTATGAACCTAGAACCCATAGGACCCTCACCTTTATACACTACAACCCTTGCCCCATTACAACCTAAATAAAGACCTTAAGGATTTAGCTTCTGTCAATAGAACTCTAGCATCAATGGTATGGAAAAATGAATGAGAGGATGGTCGTAACAATTCTGGTAAGGATTGAGTGATCGAGTGAATCCAACAGTTGGAAAGATAGAAGCTATCTTGACAAACGGACAAGCATGATCAGGTAGAAGATGGGAGGGAAATGAATCCGAGACTGTGGACGATTGGATTAACCTTAAGCTTGTGGGGACGATTGCCAAACAACATAAACCAGTTCTATCATTTCTGTCTTTTATCTTTATTTGTCAATGTGTCTAGTTTACTTATGTGTTTTTCATTTCTAGGTCTTTTACATATTTGCGTTTGTTTTATTTTGTCTTAAATAGGAACCATGCTTTGAAACTTGCCTCTTTTCTTTTTCTTTTCTTTCATACTTGAGTACAAGTATGGGTTAAGTGTGAGCAGTTTGATGAAACTCGTTTCATGCATGTGTTCCATCATAAAACTACATCAAATTCTGTAAACTAACAGCCAATTTTGAGCCAGGTGTGTGTGAAGTCCGCCATTTTTTCAGAAAATGAGTCGATCAACTGGACGGACGAGTGGATCAAGAGAAGGAGTCAAATTTGCTGCGCAAATGGATCAAGTCGAGTCAAATGACATGCAGTGGGAGCATCCAATGAGAACACGGATGTGTCACACAAGAAAGATCCTCAAGGGGAAAAGGTAAAGCAGACTTTTCAGAGAACAAATGCCCTATGGATCAAGACCTCACGCCTTCCTATAAATGGACATAGAGAAGGAGGAAGAAGGTAGCTTCCAACGGTGACACTCATTAGTTTTTAGCTCTCTTCTAGAGCTGGAATTGGGAGCTCTCAACACTTCATCTTCTTGTTTCCTTCGCACACACACTTGGTCCTGCTCTACTTTAGTTTAGTTTAGCTGGCGTTTGGTGTTGGTTTTTAGGTTTTAATCGTTCTCTTCTTGCTATTCCGCTTCGAGAAGAAGCGATGAAATAATTTCATGCTTTCGTTGTTTGTTTTCAGTTTACTTTTGATGTTGTCGACTCTTTGATGTTTTGATTCAGTAGATTTGAAGTTATGTTTTCGTTTCCAGGTGATGTGTTCTGTTTCTTGCATGTTATTTCTGATCTGTTCTGATTTCCATTTTATGTCACATGTCTTGGCTCAAAATGTTATGTTTCGTGTTCTAATTTGGTTAGATCTGAGTTTTGAGTTGAGTTTCTGTTAGGTTGTGAAGGAAGTCGTGGATAAATAGTTTAGGATGTTTAGATCTAGTAGCTAATGTTTTATTTCTGCATGAGTATGAGTTAGTTTCTAGTTTACGTAGTCGTAGGTTAGATTTTAGGAGTAGATCCAAGTTTACAAGTTGTTATGATGTTTCGTCTTTCATTGCTTTTCAGATCTGCTTTTTACTCTGTTTTTCATGTTGATTCTGTGAAGAAGATGAAGTTGTTGGAAAAGTTTTACTTTATCGTACACTTTGCAGGGGACTGACAGTCCCTCGTTTATGCTGTTAGACCATTTCGGGAAAGTTTAGTTGAGTTGATCAGTTTAGTTAGTTTAGTTTCTCAAGTCAAGTAGTTAACTTAACCCACCCCCTAGAAAGCGTGGCCGCAGCCATTCCCATTTCGTGTCCAACAGCAAATGTTAAACACATCATCTCTGTGGGATCGATCCTTACTTCCCTATACTAGTTAATAGTATTGTGGGTTAAGGTTTTGAGAACACCTTTTTTTAGATCCTCGGTTCATCTCACTCGAGTCGAATCTAAGTCGAGTTGATCAGCCTGAGTTTCCAGTGGATCCACTTACCGGCATTTTGCAGGTAGAAGGCACGCATAGGCCAGCTGGATCAGTTCGATGATTTAACTTGAGCAAGCCACAACGATACAAAAAGAATGAGAAAAACAAAGACTTAAAAGAAGGAGTCTTCTCATTTTTCTGTAGTAGATACTCTCTCCGTCCCCCATTAAATGTCTTAGTTTTTCATTTTTTGTCTATCCGTTAATAAATGTCCTATTTTACTTTTACCATATTTAGTAATTGAACTCTACATTTCACTAACTCATTTTACTAATATTTTATTATAAAATCAATATATAAAAGTAGGAGTCACATTCTTCTAATTTTTTTATTCACTTTACTTTATAAAGTCAAACAAATTTTTAAAACTATTGTCATCGATATTTAATCATGGAGGGAGGGAGTAATATAATTGGAATATAAAATAGCAGAAAAAAATTGTTGTACTCGATATGTAGGATGGCGTAGGCTATAGGTGTACTTTCCAAACTAACTTAAAGTTCTACAGGTTCCATTCTCTCATCTTCTTTTCTTCCTCGCTATAACACTGACACACATACATATACACTCACCCAGTCACATTTCGGGGGTGGCCATGACAAAATACAGGTCCGACGCCAGCTTAGCTGCCGGTAGGGCTTGGTCTGCGCTAGGTTCGTCCATGTTAACTGGATTGATTGTAGATTATAGGAAACGAATTGTAACAACCATTAAAAAAATGATATTATTACCCATAAACATGTGATTATAATCATGTGTACGGGTATATATTACTTCCACTATTATACAAACGACATAGCGTAGGACAATCTTGAAGCAAAATCTCTATATATACCAATACAAAACAAATCACAATACTTCAATTCAATAAGCTCTATTTTGATAGATCTGTGCCAGAAAAAAAAAGCACAAAGGCTCAATGTTTTCTGCCTTTTTACTTGCCCAAGATAAAATCGGTAGGAGCACACAAGACGGCGGGGAAGGTGAAGCAGGATGGAAGGAACCCCGGCGAAGCAAGCGGTGGAGCGACGTGCAGGGCCGTAGGCACGCGTGGCGGCGCCGCAGGCTGGTGGGTGTGGCGGCGTGGTGGCGAGGCAAGGCGAGAGAGAGGAGGCGCCGACTGGAGAGAGGGATGAAGGGAGAGGAAGAGAGGAGGCGTGAGAGAGAGGGAGGCGCCTTTTTCATGTAGGGTTTGTAGGGTCTATCATGTGTTATTTGGAATTTGTATTTCGTTTTATTAATTTATTAATTTATGAATTCATTGCAGTAAAAAAGGTGATTCCGTCGCGTTGGCGGCCCCCACACTCCGGCCCGACATCATGTGTGGGGTTCAATCATGGTACGCAGTAGCCCATTAAGGGGGAGGCCTTAACCCACTGGCTGTCAGAAGCCCATCTCCCAAGGCCTCACACTTGTGCCTGAGAGATGGAAGCAACTACACAACAGCAGTTTGATTCGAACCCAGGCTCATTGCAGCAAGATCTGTCCCTCCGTCGCCAACTGCGCTACGCCCGTGCGGGCTTTAATTTATGAATTCAACAATTAGGGAGGGAGAGAAAGGAGGAGGCGTTTTTTTCATGTAGTGTTTATAGGGCAATTCATGTGTTATTTGGGATTTATATTTTACTATTCATTAATTTATTATTAGTTAATTGTTAGTGTACCAATTTACTATACTAAATTATTTGGATCCAAAAAATTCAGAATCTTATACTGAATCGTATTGTAAAATTTTATTTAATTAAAAATATAAAATTGTATTGATGATAAAAAAATTAAAAGATTTCAAATTGAGCATAGCGTGCAATTATTTTTTCCAACTAATAATAATTTAGAGAAGAAAATATATAGTACAAAAATCTATAATTAATTTTTTTAAATTTGAATAGAGTTCTAAAGTTAGAGCTATATTATTACGTTTTAAAAGCAAGGTTTAATATGGACTACTAATTTATAGTACTTTGTATAATATATATTGTCCAAATTATTATTTTAATTAAGTAATTAAATTAATATATTAATTAATTTGTCTTCAATTTGATTTATTCTACTACAATTTGTTTATGACTTTGAGTTTTCTATTTCTTTTTTATAATTTCAAAATATTACTCCCTCCGTCCCCAAAGAATATGCACTTTGGGTTCTACATGAGTTTTAATGCAAAATTGATAAAAATAAGAGAAGATGTAGAGAGAAAAAGTAATTAAAGTATTGTTAGTGGGGAATGGGTCCCAACTCATTAGAGAGAAGAATTTTCAAAATTAGAAAGTGAATATTCTTGTGGAACGGACTAAAAAGGAAAAAAATGCATATTTTTGTGGGACAGGGGGAGTATCATGTACTATTGAATTTAATTTTGATGAAAATGCATTTATTAATTGTGATTTTATTTTATTCATTTTATCATATCTACTTAATTCTAAAAAATATGTTTTTAGTTATAAACAATTATGTTGCAATTTCAAAACTTAGGAACTACTGTATTGTTATTATTTTTCTTATTTTTTGTTTGCATTTATGAATACCTATGTTTTGTTAATCGAAATTGGTGAACTATTTATTCGTTCAAATAGTTTGCTTTTTTTTCATTTGTAAATAGTAGTATTACATTTTTCTTTATTTCTATGTCTTATTCTATTTCATCCACACATCTCCTCTTTTGTTATTTCTTTTATTTTATACTACTATACTCATATCAAATACTAGTACTCACTCCGTTCCATAGTAGTGGAATCATTTTGTCATTTTGATACGTTCCATAGTATTGGAGTCATTTCCTTTTTTAGTAAAGTCAACATATTCTTCTCACTTATTTTACTCTCTTACTTTATTCTCCCTTCATCTCTCCACCTTTTTCATTTCTTACTTTATCCTTCATTCACTTAACCCACTTAACACAATTTTTTAGATTACGTGCCAAAAAAATGACTCCATTACTATGGAACGGAGGGAGTGTACAATTATCTGCTAAAATATGAAATGTTTCAGTAAAAGTGGGTTAAGAGAAGTACAAATATCTTTATGTTGTTGTTTATAATATTTTTAATTGTTTATAATATTACAAATACTTATTTTAATTAGTTCTTATCTCTAAATATATTTTTATACTTTATATACTCTATATTCTTTATTTTAAGTTAATATATCTTCATTATTTTAAAAATCTTTTGTCCTGTGCATAACACATGTGTTAACACTAGTTATCCAAAACTAAAACCAAATCTATACCCTTAGATTTTGAAGTAAGTGGATGAGAATAAACCTCACGAATTTCAGTAAATAATAGATAAAATATCAATGAAGGGGTAAGATCATCATTCTGTTATAATATCATAATTTTCGTGGTTATTTTTTATATCAACATAGTATATTACAAATATCAACACAATGACATCAGTATTTCAACATAAGTAAACAAAAATATCAACAAAGTTTTATTGAGATTTTACATGCATTATATTGAAAACTTTTTATGCATTTGTTGATAAAAAATTTGTGAAAAATAATATAAATAGAGAGAGTTACGTAAATTTAAAGTTTTGAGAGTATTTTGAAGAAAGAGAAAGTGGTTAGTTATAACAACCATTTATATGAATTGACATTAATACCCTTTAAATTTATTCAATAATTATTTAAATTTCAAATGTAATTCACTTGGCATTATTTGAACCACTAGATTTCATAATTTAATGGTTAAGAATTGGTCTTAATTTGGGATTGCTAATTAGTTAGCAATTGATCACAACCCTATATATAAACAATAAATTATAGCTACAGTGAATTAATATAACTTATTACTTACATGAAAAATGTTCAAAGAGTAACTGAACAAATATAAATTATTTGGTAAGAAAAGGATAAAATTTAAAATATAAAAATAGCCCTACTCTGAAATACGAAAAATTAAAATTAAAAAATACCTACTCTGTGACACTTAGGCATGTATAAAAAATACTCCCTCGGTCCCTAAAGAGTATGAACTATTTCCTTTTTCGTCTGTTGTTGTGATTTTTAGGGTGCAATTTAAGTACACAAAACAAGTAATAATTCCCTAAAAATACTAACTTTGCAAGTATACAGATGTGCAATGCAGTATAAAAAATGTCGAATCCATAGGGAGGAGATTAATTGCTAAAACTAGTAAACCTAACTAAAAAAACAGTAAAATAGTTTAATTTTGGGTTTTTTTTATAAAGAGGCGATTGAAGGTCGAAACAAGAAGGAAAAATGCAAGCGAATCACGATAAAGAGGGAAGACTACTCCTAGCTTGTTTCGGGTTGCTTGTTCACATGAATCCTAAAGTCTAATTACTTTCCAATATTTATCGGGATCGTGTTGACTTTACGCTCTCACGCAACTGATTACTAATCGTGGAATTTTACACCTAGGATAAGCTGATCATGTCTCCTAGGCTCTACTCACCAACCCCTCACTCCTACAGTCGCATAGTAAGATCGGGATTAGCTTCTAAGAACGTTCAACAAACAAGATCCACCCCGGGCTATCCCCTGATCAGTTTTAGCCTAGCTTTCCTTGTCTATGTTAGCTCCTTACTCCAAGTTAAAGAGACATTGAAGTTAAGGTCATTACCGGATTAAGTTTGCTAGCAAAACCAATAACGGATTGAAATAAACACATAGACAAGAACCAAAATATGGAAATCAATCAAAACACAATCATAGATTCATATTGAAGCTGCTGAGATCGGATGTGTGTTTTAAGAGCTCTTTCTTTAATGCATATTCTTAGGTCCAGAGGATTCGCTAGAGCACAGTGTCTAGGAGATCGTGAACTTTCAGAATGCAGTCGTTGTCACAGCAAATCCCGCTTCAAAACCTCAACCCTCTACACTATTGGCTAGTATAGGGAAGTCGGGATCGAATCCACGAGGATGGAAGCGTTAGAATGCATTGAGAGAACTTTTGGATGGTTGGCTGCTGCCACGCAACACGAGGATTGAGTTTTAACTACTAGGCTGGGGAATTGAAATCTAGTCTATTCTCACTACCAGATCTGGAGAACTGAAAGTACGTAAAACATAAATACATGCATGTTTCGTATCCAAAAGCAACTCGAGAGTATTCACCAAATTCCTGGGTCAAGTAAAAGAGTTTCCTAAAACAATTAGGCACACAACACGCAAAGTAAATGACAAGATCAGATTTCTCTATTTGGCTACTGACAGAAAGCTGTAATTAACAAACTAAAGCGTCTCGACTATAACTACCGTTCAACTTCATCTTCTCCAACAAGCAAGCACGAAAATAAACAGAACAGAACATGAAAACAGAGCATAGTTCAGATTGAATGATAAACACTTCAATTAAACTACCAGCTATCAGATCTAATCTACTAGACTAAGTAAATAAGCAGCAACAGAGTTTTCCATGCAGATCCAAACACACGTGCTTCAGATTCGAACAATTAACAGAAATCTAAGCTAGATCCACCAGAATCATCACCAAACGAACCTGATCCACAACTTTCAACATCATTCCAACTCCGATTCAATCTCAATTCAGTAGATCAACTCCGATCAACACCGATCTCAACTCCGATCAACAAATCAATTGCGAAAAGCATCCAACATAGTAAATCAGAGCAGTAAGCATCAGAATCAAATGAAAAACTGAAAACGAAACTAGATTAACCATAAACTGTAAACGAGTCACAAACAATCGCCAAATTTCCGGCAAGGAAATCGGCGAGGTAAGAGTACGTGCAGAAAATAAATTGTTTCTTTACTCCTTCTCGGAGTGGTGTTACACCTTCCAAATGAACAAAATAAAAACACCAACTAACTACCCCAGATCTCGCATTGAACCAAGTGCGTGAACTAAGTGAGTGAATTTAGAGAGCGAGCCGAAATAACCAAGGAAAATTTCTAACTAAGTGTCTTCCTCTTTCTCTCCTCCTCCCTTTTTCTTACACAATCTTCCTGGTACTTATAGGCGTGGCTCAGATCCCTAGGGCAACGGTCTTCTTGATTTGACGATTGTGCCCTTGAGGATTTCGCTTCTTTTTCTTCACTTTTTTCCTCTTCTATTCCTCTGCCCTGGTAATTGTTCTTCGTTCTTGGGTCTGGCAGATAATTTACGCATCTAGCCACTCATAATGGGCAACAATACAAGAAAACAAGTAAATGCTACCATATGGGCAAGATTAGGGAATAATTAATCTCAAGCTTCTTCTTCTTCTTCTTCTTCTTCTTCTTCTTCTTCTTCTTCTTCTTCTTCTTCTTCTTCTTCTTCTTCTTTCTTCAAAAAATGGACTCCAAGCCTCTTTCTCTGTCTAAAAATCGCCTCCAGTCGCCAAAAGATGTCTTTGAATTCGTGCCCTAGCTATTTAAATAGTTAGGGCTTAAAAAACAGGCTAGTACCATTTGCCCGGTCGGGCGATCTGAGCAGTGAAAAACGCCCGGTCGCGCATATTGTCTGATTCTCGAACAGGTCGGGCGTTTTGGACGCCGGGTCGCGCGTTTTGCAACCGTATCTTCTTCTACCGGGCTTCGATTGAGGCGTGCGAGGTATCCACACGAAGCTATTTCGAAGGTGAATGCAATGGTGGACTTGTAAAAGCATTTTAAATTAATCTTGAAGGACTGATTACTGATCAGATTCAGACCTTTTTCCTTTCTCATCTCTCTCTTTTAGCTTGGTCTTTTGTCGAACAATATATCAAAATGAGTCCATTTTTCACCTAACAATGCGAGTTAAAATAATATAATGAAGGAATACAATTTGATTCACATCATCCGTCCCTAAAAAGTATGAACTTTCTAATTTTGAAAAAGTCTAACAACATGGTAACCGGTTTTTTTCATTTTCAAAGTATTTTATCAAAATTTTTCCCTTAAAGAATTCGAACCCATGACCTCTTCTCCAAATATCAATACCTCATCCACTCCACCACGAGGCCTTCACGTAATATTATGAACATTGATATACTATAATTCATAATTTAATATATATTAAATTATAATTATTAAATCTTAAATTTTAATCATACATATTAGTAACTATATTTTATTATTATTTTGTAAGATATAGTATAATTCATAATTTTGTACATATTATAAGTTATAGTTTACTATTTATTAAATATTAGTATTTTTTAGAGTATAATTTTACTTAAACTACCTAATCATTTTATAATATTACTTCGTCACATACAATTTTTGAAATAACCTGAACTTTATCTACTTTTATACATATAATATTATATTTTCATCTACACTAAATAATAATTTATGTATTTAATTATATTTACTAAAAAAAAATTATTCAATTTTAATATTTGAATACTATTTTTTTATTTATATTATATCTAAACTAATTATTTACAAGGTTTAATGTTTTTTTACTTGTTATGAATTATATTTTATCATTTATTATATTTCTGTGCATTATATATTTAATTAATATATTTATAACAGTATAACGGTTCGACTAGTAGTTAAACCGGTCCGACCGGTTTAACCATGAACCAGTAGCTTCGCCGGTTCGTTCACCGGTCCAGTTTTTAAAATATTGTTCCACTAACATTATTTCCACTACCCTCTCTCTCTCTCTCTCTCTCTCTCTTACTTTTCCATTATTTATTAAAACTCGTGCCGAACCCATTGTTCATACTCTTCGGGAAGGGAGTAATAAACCTACAACTAGGAAATGTTTTCACTTTTCACTTGCTCTCCTATAACCCCTTTCACTCTCCTCATTGTCTCTCTCCTTTGCGCCTCTCCCTTCCTTCCCACCTCTTGCTTTCCGATGTAAAAATGGGCGGACGACTATGGCAAAGCTTTGCTCAAGCGGGGGCTTGGCCTATGCGGGTCCAGTCAGTGAACTCAAGCATAGTGAACTCAGGCATATTTTTGATGAACTTTTGCCACCCTAGAGCATAGAGAAAGAGAGAGAAAGACATTGAGGAGTTGGATAAAAGATTCAATCTTCCATCCAATGACATCTTGTCCTCCATGATACTCAATTCAGTGGCTAGATCTTCGGATGAAAGTAGGCTTGTTGAACATGTTTTCCATTTAATGATTGAGCTTTTATAATTTGCGTAATTGTCTATTTATTACAATAATCACCTTTTATTTGACATCTTTTTAACTTAGGATATATGCGGTAGTGTAGATTAGAAACCCTATGAACTAGAAGTTTGTGAGGTTATTAGTTCATAAGGGTAGATCGTTAACCTATTTCTAATTCAAAGCCTACTATGCATCGACAAGGGTGATAGATTTGTAAGGTGTCGTTGACCGGATTGAGAAACTATTCTAAATCATACTATGCACCTTATTAAGGGTGATAGATAGGGACGGAGCCAGAATATACCCAACAAAGCCTATGCTAAATCCTCGCATGGTGATAGATGAGTGAAAAGAGCCTAGGAGACCTGATCAGGTTATCCTATGTGTACCATTCCTTGATTAGTGATATGTTGCTAGAGAATGTAAAACAACGGTGGATCTTCAAAACACATAACCTCAGTCTTGAACTAGGAAGCATAAGTTAAGGAAATCTGAACCAAATTAGGAGTACTTTTTTCCTCTTCTTGTTAATCTTGTTTCTTGCTCTTTTAATTTGTTCAACTTAAGTCCAATTCTTTAAAACAAACGAATTTACTGCTTTCTTATTTTTTTATAGCTTTTACGGTTATTCTCCCTCTTGTAGATTCGTGCCTATTATCCTGCATTGCATGTATGTTCTCTTGTAGATAGTAGAATTTTTAGGGTTTTAATCCTTAATTTTGTGAAACTAATCTGCATTATTTGTACCCTAAAAATCACAAGTTTGGTTGCAACTAAGGAAGATTTGATAACACTCCTTTGATTAATATTGCAATTAAGGAAGACTTGAGAACACTCCTTTGATCAAGTTAGAGAGTTGTTCAAAACACAATCAGCTGCCAACAAAACATGGAATCCTAAAAGAGCTCCTACCAAGAAAGTGACAACTTTTGGTGATAGTTTAAGATATGGGTGGCAATCGTGCGGGTTGGGTCGTTATTCGGTCAACCTAATAACAACCTAACCCAAAAAGGCCTAACCCAAACCCGACCTATAAAGAAACTATCAACTCGAACACAAATCCAACCTACAACCTTCAAACCCAATCACGACCGGCACCCGACGCGAACCTGTTAACAACACGATATAATATGGGTTAATGCGACGATAACAATATGAACCAGATATCACACGATTAAACATAATATTATACGATTAAACTTGATTTAAACAAAATAAATCTATTTGATACCCACCCGGAAGGCCCACAGCGAGGTCTATGACGAGGCGACTAAACGAGGGACTTTCTACTTTCAACCAAAAGGCCATGTGGGATGAGTCTTTGAAGACGGAAGAGTCGAAGATCGTGTTGAAGAATGGAGGCCAATCGGGGGGTGCAAGGAACATCCTGGCAGAAGGAAAACCCGATCGGGTGTTTTGCCCTTGAAAATCGTCCGACAGGGCGAACAGGCGGAGGACTCCAGAAGGAACACCCGGCCAGGTGTTTTTCACCCTGAAATCACCCGACCGGGGGAAATGGTGCGAATTCCAGAAGGAACACCCGGCCGAGTGTTTTGCACCACGCAATTCACGTTTTTTTCTTGAATTTTGAACCATTAGTATAAATACCTTTTGATGTCATTTTTCATTCTAGATTGTGATTAAATTAAAATTATCTCCATAGTGAGTTTCCTCTTTGAGGACTGTATCCAACTTCCTTCATTGAAGGTTGCTTGTCTCTTTCCTTTGATTGATTCAAGTATATGTATGCATCAATGGGAGTGTATCCATTGAGTAGTGGAGCCAAAGGGTGATTAGAGTTGATCAAAGTTTTTTTTTTCTTCAAAGTTATTTAGAGTTGATCAAAGTTGCCTAGGGTTGTTTCCATTGTTTTGGTCAAGGTCCTATGGTTGTAACTCTAATTCCTCATCAATACACATTCTCTCATTTCTTATCTTTCATGAATCTCTATTTTGGTCTAGTTTTTGTGGCTTGATCCACTCTATCCTTGTTTATTTTTGTGATTTGTAGTTGGATCTACAATTTGGGCATAATCTTGGGTAATTACATGGATCTAATCTATCAAGATCCTAATCACTATTTTTCACGATTAAAACCTTATTTTCAAGAAATTAAAGAATTAAAGTATAGCATAATTTTTAAAAAAATAATAAAAATAATGATATTATTATACTCCCTCCGTTCCATATTAATAAAGTCATTTTTCTATTTTGGGAAGTTCCAAGTTAAGTGAGTCATTTCTATTTTTGGCAAAAAGTAATTCTCCCTTTTACTTTATTCTCTCTTCATCTCTCTTACTTTGCTCTCTCTTACTTTTCTCACCATCCATTTAACACACTATTCTTAAACTCCGCGCCGAAAAGAAATGCTTCTATTAACAAGGAACGAATGGAATAATTATTACTCCATCTGTCCTACAAGAATATGCACTCTTTCCTTTTTAGTCTGTCCCACAAGAATATGCACTTTCTAATTTTGGAAAGTCTTTTCTCTCTAATAAAATGGGACCCATTCTCCACTAACAATATTGCAATTACTTTTTCTCTCTATCTCTCTCTTACTTTACCAATTTTACATTAAAATTCGTTCCAAACACAAAGTTCATATTCTTTGGGGACGAATGGAGTCTATCTTAATGGGTTATCGTGTCCAACCCGCATCCAACTCATGTTCTTAATGGGTCAACCTGATAAGGATAATTAACCCGATAAGGCTTGACCCAAACAAATTAATTCCATGCGGATCTGTGTCAGATTATCATGTCATGTCAACAATTGTCCGCCCTAGTTCGAAAGATTAAGAGATGT
>NW_024598561.1:0-35937 GCF_004379255.2 Salvia splendens | reverse complement strand
GGGCCGGTTCAGGTTCATGAAATTTGCGAACCGTAACCGGCGGTTCCGAACCGCCGGTTTTCACCGGAACCGGCGGTTCCGAACCGGCGGTTCGCCGGTTCCGACACCTTTTCAGGCTACCACCGGCCTAGACGTAGCCTTTTCAGAAACCGGGTCAGAAACCGCCGGTTTTTGTCAGAAAACCGCTGACGAAACCGGCGGTTTCTGACCAAAAAACGGCGGTTCAACGAGTAAACCGGCGGTTCCGGCGGGTAAACCGGCGGTTCCGCCGGATTTCAAAAATTGAAATTTTTTCTTTTTTTTTTCTTTTTTTAATCACATTTGTCCCCTATAAATAACCCCTCATCTTCATTTCTACTTACCCAATTCTTGTGTTGATAAGAATTTCTCTCTCAATCTCAATTCTCTATTCTCATCCTCTTTCTCTCAAGTTGTTTACGTTATTTGCGCTCATAATTTACTCACGTTGTTCTTGTTTACGTTAATATCACATAAACACTACTCTCTATTCTCTACTTCCAATTTCCATAATATCATGTCTTCATCTCGTCGTGGTGGTGATCGGGGCAAGGGAATTGCCCAAGGCGTGGAAGAAGTATTGCGTGGAAGAAGTATGCACTCGAAGAAAATAAGGTACACAAAGTTTACTTTAGACGTGGCTACTAGATGGAACTCTACAGATGACATGTTGCAATCTACAATGGAGCATATAGACTATTTAGTTGATTTTTATAGAACTTACCCTGTTGATGATTTATATCTAACATCTTCTTGTTGGGAACAAAGCCTGAGTTTATTTAAATTATTCAAAAATTTTCGAAGTGCAACTATGGAGTTATCGGGTGTGTATTATTGCACATCGTTCGTGTTTTTAGAACATTGCATGATCATATCACTTGGTTTTAAAACTGCAATGAAAAATTCCGCAAACAATCTTGAGCTTATGTGTGTTTTATATTACATGGTTGAAAAATGGCTCAAGTATTTCAATGAGATCCCAACAGTTTTTTTGCTTGCCAAAGTTTTGGATCCAAAGTGGAAACTAGTTGGTACTTTCAAAATTTTAGAATTTTATTACAACAGTTTAGCTTCTATTGATCTTGAACCACTCCGAGCTTTGCAAACTGACGACGACGACAACTACATAAACCTTGCCCAAACATTCCAAATAAACCTCCCCACCTCCCAAGCCTCCAAAGAAATTTTGAGTTCGACTTGCGGTCTCTCTTTCACGATTACGAAGTCAAGTACAACACTACCCACCAAGTTCGACCTAGACCCCCCGTCAAACACAGAACTTTGGCTTCTTCCAAGTTGATGACCCCGACACCCAATCCCAATTGGCGGACCTATACGCCTTCAGCAGCGGAGGAAGGACGGCACATTCGGTAAGTGAGTTAGATTTATATTTAGACTCACACTTTTCATTCAATGAGGAAGAAGGAGGTCCCGTTCCCCAACAAATCGACGTCCTAGATTGGTGGTCTTCACACGAGAAAGATTTTCCCATCCTTGCATCAATGGCCAAGGAGATCTTTTCGGTTCCGGCTTCCACTGTCGCCGTCGAGTCCGCCTTTAGTGTTGGAGGCAACGTCTTGGACGACCGAAGAAGTAGGCTCACCGACAAAACATGGAAGCCACCATGTTACTTGATGATTGGTGCTCCGCCGAAATTAGAGACCAAGAACCGGATGGGACAAACTAGTAGTACAACCCGACCAAGACTACTTCCCCGACGAAGAAGAGTAGGCGCCAATACTTCCGATCAAGCCAAATAGGTAAGCAAGGTAAGAGAACTACGTGGACTTTGATTCCAAAATGCAATTGAGCATTGAGGATACGTAGGCATCTCAACTTATATTTCAACTTAAATTTTAAATTTAAGTTTAAATTTAAGTTGAGCTCAAGTCTTTTCCTTTATTTCTTTTTTCTCCCCTTATTTCGAATATGTAATTTTGTAAATTGTAATGAAGACTTTAAGTCTTTTGTAATTTATAATTTTGAAGTTGTAATTCTAATTTTTATATTGTAATTTGTAAATTTTAACTTGTAATTTGTAATTTTAAAGTTGTAATTTGTAATTTTGAAGTTGTAATTTGTATCAATAAAATTACATTTGTACATCGCTTCATTCTAATGTTATTTACGCAAGTTTTTTTACATTTTAAACTTGAATTACAATTTACAAAATGCAAAAAAAAATAAAAAAAAATCAAAACGAACCGCCGAACCGGCCGAACGGCCCGGAACCGGCCGGGAACCGGCCAATCACCGGCGGTTCCACGGTTCACTTGAACCGGCGGTTCCACGGTCACGAACCGGAACCGCCAACCTTGGCCGGGCCGGTTCAGGTTCATCAATTTATTGAACCGGAACGGCGGTTCCGAACGTGAACCGCCGGTTCCGGAACGTGGTGACGTCTACCAATGTTCATTTGCTTGAACACCGATAGTGGCATTAGATTAATGCTCGCGCCTAGATCGCAGAGAGCATTCTCCACCTTATAGCCCCCAATGAGGCAGTCGACAGTGAAACTTCCAGGATCCTTCAGCTTGGCAGGCAGTTTCCTTTGCAGCAGAGCACTGCAATTTTCAGTTAGATTAATAGTGTCTACCTGCCCCCAACTGGTCTTCTGGGGCTATCACCTCCTTCAGAAACTTCCCATACTTCGGCATCTGCTGTAGTGCCTCAATCAGTGGGATGTTCACGTGCACCTTCCTGAATATATCTAGGAATCGAGCAAACTGCTCATCCTTCTTTGTCTTCTGCTTCAGTGCTTCAGATAAGGGCACCTTCACTCCAGAAGTGCCTCCAATGTCTCTTTGTTCAGTTATCTTGCCCTTCAGTTTCTCTGCCAACGGCAGCCTTAGGCTCAAGAATAGTGTCCTTCGTGGTCTCAGGACAGAGATGGGCCTTCATACGTCTTGCCATTCCTCAGATGGATGGCCATACATCCTTTCGAATTCTCATTTGGCTGGCCTGGGAACTGCCCAGGCTTGTGGTTCATACTCACAGCCTGAGCAATCTGGCTCAGCTGTGTGTCTACGAACTTCAGATGGGTGACCTATACTTTGCACATCTTTCTCAACTTTCTCCATCCTTTGATTGTTTTGCTCCATGAGCTTGTTGGACTGTAGCATGAAAGACTTGAGTATGTTCTTCCGTGGTCATCTTCTTCGGATCATTAACCACTCCATCAGTAACTGTGAACCCTGGGGTGGTTGCCAGAGGCATTATTGGGGTTCTCATTAGAGAGATTGGGATGCCCGTGTTCCCGTACTGATTATATCCTCCACCATGAAAGTTGGGGCGTGGATTATTGTAGTACCTGTTGTTTCCCCCTTGATTCACATAGTTCACGTCCTCCATACTTCCTTGGGGCTCTTGAGAAGGTTTCCCCATTATCATGCAATCAAATTTCATGGTCAACGCATCCCAACTTGTCGGATAGGGCACTCATAGGATTATGATCTGTAGTAGAAGCCACTCTATGCACCTTACTCCTTTCGTTGCTCCATCCTTCGTCATTAGATGCGAGCTCCTCAATCACTTCCATGGCTTCATTCACTCCTTTCTTGAGAAAATTACCGCATGAGCTCAAGTTCAACTCCCGTTGTGCTTCAGGCACGCATCCCTTAAAAAATGTAATGACTTGAACTGTCGGGGTTAACCCATGGTTGGGACATCGCTTCATCAAGGCTTTAAATCTCGCCCATGCTTCTCTGATATTCTCCGCAGGGTTCATCTGAAAGGCAATGATCTCATGTTGCCTCTTAATCGCCTCACTGGGGGGATAAACTTTTTTAAAAACTTCTCTACCATAACATCCCATGTTCTGATTGAGCCCGACTCCAAGCTCTCCAACCAATCCTTTGCTGAATCCTCTAAGGAAAAGGGAAACAGCCTAAGTCGAATCTGATCATCTGTCACTCCATTCAACTTCGTAGTGTTGCAGATCTGAATGAACTTGGTGATGTGTTTGTTCGGATCATCTGTGGATTTGCCCCTAAAAGCAATATTCTCTGCCATCTGAATAAGTCCTCTTTTCAGCTCAAAGGTGTTGGCTGCGATGTGCTATGGACAGTTGGATTTGCCTGGCCTTGGTATGCATACTGATTCTGAACAGGCACCACAGCTTGTCTATGATTGACTTGTTGACGCAGCTCCTCCAGCTGCCGTAGAAGCTCAGCATTAGTGGGCGGAGGTGGTGGACCGTTGTTACCCTCTTCGTTCTCCTTCAGACTAGGAGAAACGGGATCAAACTGAATATGATCCTGTACTGGTGACCGGATAGGTGAAAGATCCCTCTGATATGAAGATGCCCCTGCGCGTGTAGGCGAAGAAGCTTGAATTTTCTGCTTGAGCCTCCTATATGCGTTCCTCTTCCGGTTTGATGCTTCGATCTCAGAGTCGAAAGGTTCTAGAGGCAAGCCTTAGAACGCGTGTGCATACATCTGAACAAGAAACAAAAATGTGAGAACTAAAAAAAAATTGAAAGAAAAATAAAGCAATAAAATCTGAAGTGGTAATCTTGATTATTATCACGATATCAAGTTATGTAACACAAAAATTGTCCCCGGCAGCGGCGCCAAAAACTTGACTCAACTTTATTTTACCCAATTAATACCCGCAAGTGTACGGGGTTATTGTAGCATTTAGCAAGCAAGAGTATATCGTATCCCACAGAGACAAATAAGTGTCAACTTGAGTACCACGAACCAATATCAACTACTATCCAGACAATCAGAAATTTTTTTGGTTTTAAAACTAACAACTACTAAAAGCATGTAAAGTCAGAGAATAAAATAGAACACTTAAACACGAAAGCAATTAAGAAAGCTGTGTAAGATGGTGGAGAAAATATGCAGAATTCAAGGATCCGATGCACAACTCATAGCCTAACCCAATTGAAATCGATTTACCATTTAAAGTCTCTAGAATTATTGAATCAATCACACATGTAGATTAAACCCCCTCCCGAGGTGAGAAACCTGTAGATTAAGTGTAACAATTGAAGTCCCCTTCTAATTCTTAGACCTAACTCCCAATAGATCGATTAGATAACAGATTCCACTCAAAACCTCAACTCTCCCGAGTTCTATTGAATTAAGGTGTGAATTATTCTTCTTTCAAGATTAATTATTTCATCTCCCGATTACTCTAAGAAATCCTAACACTCCAATTGGTGATCAAGCAATTGTTAGGAAAAAGCACAAGAATAATTCAAATAATTACAAGAGCAAGATAAAAACGAAGTCAATTGGATTAATAATTATGAATCAATGCATCTTCACCAAGAATTCTACACAAAGTGTTTAGCTACTCATGTTCAAAGTAGAAAACAAACAAAAACTAAAGAAAACAATAGAATTCATGATACGGATTACAATTGGCGGAGGAATCGAAGCTTGAATCTTCAATCTTCTTCCAAGAGTTCTTGATAGAGAGAGAGTGTGTGTTTTTGCGGCTTGTAGAGAATGCTTTTTCGTTGCCCTAGCTTCTCTCTCTTATTTTTCCCTTCAGAAAAATCACGCCTGGGCTAAAAAACGTCAGTCAGACGGACCCGGCCGGGTGGAATTATTGCACATAAAATACACCCGGTCGGGTAGAAGTCTCTGGACTCTTTATGAACAAAATTGGCCACCCGGCCGGGTGGAATTATTGCACATAAAATTCACCCGGCCGGGTAGCTCCCGGCAGTCCGCGCGGCTTTCGTAGATCGGCCATATCTCTCTCATCCGAACTCCGATTGGGGCGTGTGAGGTACCCACGCGAAGCTCTTTCGATGATGAAGACAATGGTTCTCTCAAAATAGGATTCGGACCCCATATTGATAGGCAGATTAACGTTTGAAGCAGACCCCAGTCACGGCTTGACTCATTTTGACCCTTTTTACCTATTTTAACTTCAAACACTTGATAAACTCATCAAAGCACCTTTATAGTGAAATATGAACGTAAACTCAAGTAATATGCATTTAAAAACCAATTATCACCACGTTTAACGCCCAATAAAACAGTTAAAATACGAGTTTATCAACTCCCCCAAACTTAATCACTTGTTTGTGCTCAAACAAGAAGCAGACAACAATCAAATATAAACTCGTACACATAAGTTGGATCTCATCATTGCCTCAGTTAATAAACAATAGCATGCATCAATAACTTAACACACATGTAAACCAATTGATCATTGCTTCAAGTTACTAACACGTATGCAACCTTGTCAATTTGCCCTCACAAGATAGATATGTAGTGTAATTCTCCCACTCTCAAAGTGTATAGGTAAAATACAAGCTCTCAAATCAATCAATCATGCATAGTTTACCATAGGCTTGCTCGAAATCTAACCTCTCCTCTACTATTTTGTGACTATAAATCAAGGATCTGAAAGGTCTTATTTGTAGGTTGTAATGTAGGCTTTTTGGTTAGGTGAGGAAAATTTGGCCAAAGTGACTTATAATCCCTTTCGAAATTATAATAACTTCGTTCTTAAAACAACTCAACTCCTCAGTAGTCTTTATAGACTCTTCTCATCTACCAATTCTCCCCCAAACTTGGTTTCTTACACATTTCTAGACTTCGTCTAGCTTATACCCCCTCTAGGCTTCGCCTAGCTTATACCACCAAATTATTCTTTTTTTTACAACTCTTTTTTTTCACAACTAAAAGCATACATCCACTTTCCCAAAGATATTCAAGTCAATACTTCATCTTTAAACTCTTCTTATCATCCAAAAGTGTTCTTTTCCCCCAAACTTATTTTCAAGCATATATACAACCCCAAGTTATCAAATAATAGGCTATTAGGCTCAAATATGGCTAACAAAGGATTATGATTTTTATTTTAGGGTGAAAGTAAAGACAAGGCAAGAACGGATGGCCTAACGTCACTTCCTAAATCTATACTCACTATGTAGACTCAAGGAAGATCGCGAGCAAGTTCTAGAAACATATAACACAATGGCGATAATCACACATTTAGAAATATATAGGCTCAAGTCTCACAGGGTTATGGCAAAGGACAACGCAACGAGCAATTCACTTTAGGCAAATCACAATAAGGACATACAAGCATGCTTGGTCATATCAACAAGTTTTCACAAACATTTTAGCACATAACATCATTAGCAACTCATCCAACAAACATGCTTGAATTCAATTCAAATTGCTCCGACCCCATTCAATTTCATCCAAGGGAGTTTATTAATCCTAAACTAAAATACTAAGCAAAAATTTTAAAACTACCCAAAAATAACATGAAAACAATAAACATGCTCATAGGTTCACCATCCACCATATCACCCCCCAAACTTATTCAAAGCTACGCAAAGAAATAAGTTTGAAACGTTGGTGGAGAGGTGATGCCTACTGAGCAAACACACTAAAAGAAATACATAAAACAATAAAAGATACCTTCCATGGGTTGCCTCCCATGCAGCGCACCTATTTATCGTCGTGTGCCCGACGTCTTCAAATATCAACTGAGATCCCCTTTCATCCCAGAGTTGCCTCCAGGTGATCGCTTGGCTCCTCCTCCATGAGGAAATAGATCGTTCCACGTCTTGGTGAGCCACCACTTTTCAGGCTCTCTCGGGATAGGCTCCTTCAGTGTTGGAGCGGTTATCTTTCTTCCCTTGACATCAGTTGGTATTTTACCCCCATCCTAGAGGGTTCAGTAGTGATCACCGCGTGCACCGGTGTAGGGCGACTATGGTCTGCATCGATCCATGTTATTGGCTCCGAGTCAATGGAATCCATCATCTCCATGTGAAGCTCATAAAAGTCCTTCTGCTTCACTTTTCTGACTGCACTCGATCCTCCTTCTTCAGTAGTCACTTCGTGCTTCAGACGCACCACCTTGCACTCCTCAGTTCTTCCATCCATGCTTCTCGGTTTTTGGGAAAACGTTTGACTTTCTTCTCCCATGAAGATTGTCAACTCTCCCTTTTTCACGTTTATATTTGCCTCAGCAGTGGCAAGGAAGGGACGTCCTAGCAGTAGGGGGACTCCCTTGTCTTCTTCCATGTCCAAGACCATAAAGTCGATGGGAAAAATAAATTCCCCGACCTTAATCAGTAGGTCTTCCACGATGCCCTTTGGATACACGACAGATCTGTCTGCCATCTGTAGTGTGGCTGAGGTGGGCTTCAAAGTACCAATGTTCATTTGCTTGAACACCGATAGTGGCATTAGATTAATGCTCGCGCCTAGATCGCAGAGAGCATTCTCCACCTTATAGCCCCCAATGAGGCAGTCGACAGTGAAACTTCCAGGATCCTTCAGCTTGGCAGGCAGTTTCCTTTGCAGCAGAGCACTGCAATTTTCAGTTAGATTAATAGTGTCTACCTGCCCCCAACTGGTCTTCTGGGCTATCACCTCCTTCAGAAACTTCCCATACTTCGGCATCTGCTGTAGTGCCTCAATCAGTGGGATGTTCACGTGCACCTTCCTGAATATATCTAGGAATCGAGCAAACTGCTCATCCTTCTTTGTCTTCTGCTTCAGTGCTTCAGATAAGGGCACCTTCACTCCAGAAGTGCCTCCAATGTCTCTTTGTTCAGTTATCTTGCCCTTCAGTTTCTCTGCCACGGCAGCCTTAGGCTCAAGAATAGCGTCCTTCGTGGTCTCAGACAGAGATGGGCCTTCATACGTCTTGCCATTCCTCAGATGGATGGCCATACATCCTTTCGAATTCTCATTTGGCTGGCCTGGGAACTGCCCAGGCTTGTGGTTCATACTCACAGCCTGAGCAATCTGGCTCAGCTGTGTGTCTACGAACTTCAGATGGGTGACTATACTTTGCACATCTTTCTCAACTTTCTCCATCCTTTGATTGTTTTGCTCCATGAGCTTGTTAACTGTAGCATGAAAGACTTGAGTATGTCTTCCGTGGTCATCTTCTTCGGATCATTAACCACTCCATCAGTAACTGTGAACCCTGGGGGTGGTTGCAGAGCATTATTGGGGTTCTCATTAGAGAGATTGGGATGCCCCGTGTTCCCGTACTGATTATATCCTCCACCATGAAAGTTGGGGCGTGGATTATTGTAGTACCTGTTGTTTCCCCCTTGATTCACATAGTTCACGTCCTCCATACTTCCTTGGGGCTCTTGAGAAGGTTTCCCCATTATCATGCAATCAAATTTCATGGTCAACGCATCCAACTTGTCGGATAGGGCACTCATAGGATTATGATCTGTAGTAGAAGCCACTCTATGCACCTTACTCCTTTCGTTGCTCCATCCTTCGTCATTAGATGCGAGCTCCTCAATCACTTCCATGGCTTCATTCACTCCTTTCTTGAGAAAATTACCGCCTGAGCTCAAGTTCAACTCCCGTTGTGCTTCAGGCACGCATCCCTTAAAAAATGTAATGACTTGAACTGTCGGGGTTAACCCATGGTTGGGACATCGCTTCATCAAGGCTTTAAATCTCGCCCATGCTTCTCTGATAT
The DNA here is from genome assembly GCF_004379255.2 of Salvia splendens. NCBI lineage: Eukaryota > Viridiplantae > Streptophyta > Magnoliopsida > Lamiales > Lamiaceae > Salvia > Salvia splendens. The sequence goes on along the minus strand of NW_024598561.1, from coordinate 26,481 downwards.
TCTCCGCAGGGTTCATCTGAAAGGCAATGATCTCATGTTGCCTCTTAATCGCCTCACTGGGGGGATAAAACTTTTTTAAAAACTTCTCTACCATAACATCCCATGTTCTGATTGAGCCCGACTCCAAGCTCTCCAACCAATCCTTTGCTGAATCCTCTAAGGAAAAGGGAAACATCCTAAGTCGAATCTGATCATCTGTCACTCCATTCAACTTCGTAGTGTTGCAGATCTGAATGAACTTGGTGATGTGTTTGTTCGGATCATCTGTGGATTTGCCCCTAAAAGCAATATTCTCTGCCATCTGAATAAGTCCTCTTTTCAGCTCAAAGGTGTTGGCTGCGATGTTGCTATGGACAGTTGGATTTGCCTGGCCTTGGTATGCATACTGATTCTGAACAGGCACCACAGCTTGTCTATGATTGACTTGTTGACGCAGCTCCTCCAGCTGCCGTAGAAGCTCAGCATTAGTGGGCGGAGGTGGTGGACCGTTGTTACCCTCTTCGTTCTCCTTCAGACTAGGAGAAACGGGATCAAACTGAATATGATCCTGTACTGGTGACCGGATAGGTGAAAGATCCCTCTGATATGAAGATGCCCCTGCGCGTGTAGGCGAAGAAGCTTGAATTTTCTGCTTGAGCCTCCTATATGCGTTCCTCTTCCGGTTTGATGCTTCGATCTCAGAGTCGAAAGGTTCTAGAGGCAAGCCTTTAGAACGCGTGTGCATACATCTGAACAAGAAACAAAAATGTGAGAACTAAAAAAAAATTGAAAGAAAAATAAAGCAATAAAATCTGAAGTGGTAATCTTGATTATTATCACGATATCAAGTTATGTAACACAAAAATTGTCCCCGGCAGCGGCGCCAAAAACTTGACTCAACTTTATTTTACCCAATTAATACCCGCAAGTGTACGGGGTTATTGTAGCATTTAGCAAGCAAGAGTATATCGTATCCCACAGAGACAAATAAGTGTCAACTTGAGTACCACGAACCAATATCAACTACTATCCAGACAATCAGAAATTTTTTTGGTTTTAAAACTAACAACTACTAAAAGCATGTAAAGTCAGAGAATAAAATAGAACACTTAAACACGAAAGCAATTAAGAAAGCTGTGTAAGATGGTGGAGAAATATGCAGAATTCAAGGATCCGATGCACAACTCATAGCCTAACCCAATTGAAATCGATTTACCATTTAAAGTCTCTAGAATTATTGAATCAATCACACATGTAGATTAAACCCCCTCCCGAGGTGAGAAACCTGTAGATTAAGTGTAACAATTGAAGTCCCCTTCTAATTCTTAGACCTAACTCCCAATAGATCGATTAGATAACAGATTCCACTCAAAACCTCAACTCTCCCGAGTTCTATTGAATTAAGGTGTGAATTATTCTTCTTTCAAGATTAATTATTTCATCTCCCGATTACTCTAAGAAATCCTAACACTCCCAATTGGTGATCAAGCAATTGTTAGGAAAAAGCACAAGAATAATTCAAATAATTACAAGAGCAAGATAAAAACGAAGTCAATTGGATTAATAATTATGAATCAATGCATCTTCACCAAGAATTCTACACAAAGTGTTTAGCTACTCATGTTCAAAGTAGAAAACAAACAAAAACTAAAGAAAACAATAGAATTCATGATACGGATTACAATTGGCGGAGGAATCGAAGCTTGAATCTTCAATCTTCTTCCAAGAGTTCTTGATAGAGAGAGAGTGTGTGTTTTTGCGGCTTGTAGAGAATGCTTTTTCGTTGCCCTAGCTTCTCTCTCTTATTTTTCCCTTCAGAAAAATCACGCCTGGGCTAAAAAACGTCAGTCAGACGGACCCGGCCGGGTGGAATTATTGCACATAAAATACACCCGGTCGGGTAGAAGTCTCTGGACTCTTTATGAACAAAATTGGCCACCCGGCCGGGTGGAATTATTGCACATAAAATTCACCCGGCCGGGTAGCTCCCGGCAGTCCGCGCGGCTTTCGTAGATCGGCCATATCTCTCTCATCCGAACTCCGATTGGGGTGTGTGAGGTACCCACGCGAAGCTCTTTCGATGATGAAGACAATGGTTCTCTCAAAATAGGATTCGGACCCCATATTGATAGGCAGATTAACGTTTGAAGCAGACCCCAGTCACGGCTTGACTCATTTTGACCCTTTTTTACCTATTTTAACTTCAAACACTTGATAAACTCATCAAAGCACCTTTATAGTGAAATATGAACGTAAACTCAAGTAATATGCATTTAAAAACCAATTATCACCACGTTTAACGCCCAATAAAACAGTTAAAATACGAGTTTATCAACTCCCCCAAACTTAATCACTTGTTTGTGCTCAAACAAGAAGCAGACAACAATCAAATATAAACTCGTACACATAAGTTGGATCTCATCATTGCCTCAGTTAATAAACAATAGCATGCATCAATAACTTAACACACATGTAAACCAATTGATCATTGCTTCAAGTTACTAACACGTATGCAACCTTGTCAATTTGCCCTCACAAGATAGATATGTAGTGTAATTCTCCCACTCTCAAAGTGTATAGGTAAAATACAAGCTCTCAAATCAATCAATCATGCATAGTTTACCATAGGCTTGCTCGAAATCTAACCTCTCCTCTACTATTTTGTGACTATAAATCAAGGATCTGAAAGGTCTTATTTGTAGGTTGTAATGTAGGCTTTTTGGTTAGGTGAGGAAAATTTGGCCAAAGTGACTTATAATCCCTTTCGAAATTATAATAACTTCGTTCTTAAAACAACTCAACTCCTCAGTAGTCTTTATAGACTCTTCTCATCTACCAATTCTCCCCCAAACTTGGTTTCTTACACATTTCTAGACTTCGTCTAGCTTATACCCCCTCTAGGCTTCGCCTAGCTTATACCACCAAATTATTCTTTTTTTTTACAACTCTTTTTTTTCACAACTAAAAGCATACATCCACTTTCCCAAAGATATTCAAGTCAATACTTCATCTTTAAACTCTTCTTATCATCCAAAAGTGTTCTTTTCCCCCAAACTTATTTTCAAGCATATATACAACCCCAAGTTATCAAATAATAGGCTATTAGGCTCAAATATGGCTAACAAAGGATTATGATTTTTATTTTAGGGTGAAAGTAAAGACAAGGCAAGAACGGATGGCCTAACGTCACTTCCTAAATCTATACTCACTATGTAGACTCAAGGAAGATCGCGAGCAAGTTCTAGAAACATATAACACAATGGCGATAATCACACATTTAGAAATATATAGGCTCAAGTCTCACAGGGTTATGGCAAAGGACAACGCAACGAGCAATTCACTTTAGGCAAATCACAATAAGGACATACAAGCATGCTTGGTCATATCAACAAGTTTTCACAAACATTTTAGCACATAACATCATTAGCAACTCATCCAACAAACATGCTTGAATTCAATTCAAATTGCTCCGACCCCATTCAATTTCATCCAAGGGAGTTTATTAATCCTAAACTAAAATACTAAGCAAAAATTTTAAAACTACCCAAAAATAACATGAAAACAATAAACATGCTCATAGGTTCACCATCCACCATATCACCCCCCAAACTTATTCAAAGCTACGCAAAGAAATAAGTTTGAAACGTTGGTGGAGAGGTGATGCCTACTGAGCAAACACACTAAAAGAAATACATAAAACAATAAAAGATACCTTCCATGGGTTGCCTCCCATGCAGCGCACCTATTTATCGTCGTGTGCCCGACGTCTTCAAATATCAACTGAGATCCCCTTTCATCCCAGAGTTGCCTCCAGGTGATCGCTTGGCTCCTCCTCCATGAGGAAATAGATCGTTCCACGTCTTGGTGAGCCACCACTTTTCAGGCTCTCTCGGGATAGGCTCCTTCAGTGTTGGAGCGGTTATCTTTCTTCCCTTGACATCAGTTGGTATTTTACCCCCATCCTAGAGGGTTCAGTAGTGATCACCGCGTGCACCGGTGTAGGGCGACTATGGTCTGCATCGATCCATGTTATTGGCTCCGAGTCAATGGAATCCATCATCTCCATGTGAAGCTCATAAAAGTCCTTCTGCTTCACTTTTCTGACTGCACTCGATCCTCCTTCTTCAGTAGTCACTTGGTGCTTCAGACGCACCACCTTGCACTCCTCAGTTCTTCCATCCATGCTTCTCGGTTTTTGGGAAAACGTTTGACTTTCTTCTCCCATGAAGATTGTCAACTCTCCCTTTTTCACGTTTATATTTGCCTCAGCAGTGGCAAGGAAGGGACGTCCTAGCAGTAGGGGGACTCCCTTGTCTTCTTCCATGTCCAAGACCATAAAGTCGATGGGAAAAATAAATTCCCCGACCTTAATCAGTAGGTCTTCCACGATGCCCTTTGGATACACGACAGATCTGTCTGCCATCTGTAGTGTGGCTGAGGTGGGCTTCAAAGTACCAATGTTCATTTGCTTGAACACCGATAGTGGCATTAGATTAATGCTCGCGCCTAGATCGCAGAGAGCATTCTCCACCTTATAGCCCCCAATGAGGCAGTCGACAGTGAAACTTCCAGGATCCTTCAGCTTGGCAGGCAGTTTCCTTTGCAGCAGAGCACTGCAATTTTCAGTTAGATTAATAGTGTCTACCTGCCCCCAACTGGTCTTCTGGGCTATCACCTCCTTCAGAAACTTCCCATACTTCGGCATCTGCTGTAGTGCCTCAATCAGTGGGATGTTCACGTGCACCTTCCTGAATATATCTAGGAATCGAGCAAACTGCTCATCCTTCTTTGTCTTCTGCTTCAGTGCTTCAGATAAGGGCACCTTCACTCCAGAAGTGCCTCCAATGTCTCTTTGTTCAGTTATCTTGCCCTTCAGTTTCTCTGCCACGGCAGCCTTAGGCTCAAGAATAGCGTCCTTCGTGGTCTCAGACAGAGATGGGCCTTCATACGTCTTGCCATTCCTCAGATGGATGGCCATACATCCTTTCGAATTCTCATTTGGCTGGCCTGGGAACTGCCCAGACTTGTGGTTCATACTCACAGCCTGAGCAATCTGGCTCAGCTGTGTGTCTACGAACTTCAGATGGGTGACTATACTTTGCACATCTTTCTCAACTTTCTCCATCCTTTGATTGTTTTGCTCCATGAGCTTGTTGGACTGTAGCATGAAAGACTTGAGTATGTCTTCCGTGGTCATCTTCTTCGGATCATTAACCACTCCATCAGTAACTGTGAACCCTGGGGGTGGTTGCAGAGCATTATTGGGGTTCTCATTAGAGAGATTGGGATGCCCCGTGTTCCCGTACTGATTATATCCTCCACCATGAAAGTTGGGGCGTGGATTATTGTAGTACCTGTTGTTGCCCCCTTGATTCACATAGTTCACGTCCTCCATACTTCCTTGGGGCTCTTGAGAAGGTTTCCCCATTATCATGCAATCAAATTTCATGGTCAACGCATCCAACTTGTCGGATAGGGCACTCATAGGATTATGATCTGTAGTAGAAGCCACTCTATGCACCTTACTCCTTTCGTTGCTCCATCCTTCGTCATTAGATGCGAGCTCCTCAATCACTTCCATGGCTTCATTCACTCCTTTCTTGAGAAAATTACCGCCTGAGCTCAAGTTCAACTCCCGTTGTGCTTCAGGCACGCATCCCTTAAAAAATGTAATGACTTGAACTGTCGGGGTTAACCCATGGTTGGGACATCGCTTCATCAAGGCTTTAAATCTCGCCCATGCTTCTCTGATATTCTCCGCAGGGTTCATCTGAAAGGCAATGATCTCATGTTGCCTCTTAATCGCCTCACTGGGGGGATAAAACTTTTTTAAAAACTTCTCTACCATAACATCCCATGTTCTGATTGAGCCCGACTCCAAGCTCTCCAACCAATCCTTTGCTGAATCCTCTAAGGAAAAGGGAAACAGCCTAAGTCGAATCTGATCATCTGTCACTCCATTCAACTTCGTAGTGTTGCAGATCTGAATGAACTTGGTGATGTGTTTGTTCGGATCATCTGTGGATTTGCCCCTAAAAGCAATATTCTCTGCCATCTGAATAAGTCCTCTTTTCAGCTCAAAGGTGTTGGCTGCGATGTTGCTATGGACAATTGGATTTGCCTGGCCTTGGTATGCATACTGATTCTGAACAGGCACCACAGCTTGTCTATGATTGACTTGTTGACGCAGCTCCTCCAGCTGCCGTAGAAGCTCAGCATTAGTGGGCGGAGGTGGTGGACCGTTGTTACCCTCTTCGTTCTCCTTCAGACTAGGAGAAACGGGATCAAACTGAATATGATCCTGTACTGGTGACCGGATAGGTGAAAGATCCCTCTGATATGAAGATGCCCCTGCGCGTGTAGGCGAAGAAGCTTGAATTTTCTGCTTGAGCCTCCTATATGCGTTCCTCTTCCGGTTTGATGCTTCGATCTCAGAGTCGAAAGGTTCTAGAGGCAAGCCTTTAGAACGCGTGTGCATACATCTGAACAAGAAACAAAAATGTGAGAACTAAAAAAAAATTGAAAGAAAAATAAAGCAATAAAATCTGAAGTGGTAATCTTGATTATTATCACGATATCAAGTTATGTAACACAAAAATTGTCCCCGGCAGCGGCGCCAAAAACTTGACTCAACTTTATTTTACCCAATTAATACCCGCAAGTGTACGGGGTTATTGTAGCATTTAGCAAGCAAGAGTATATCGTATCCCACAGAGACAAATAAGTGTCAACTTGAGTACCACGAACCAATATCAACTACTATCCAGACAATCAGAAATTTTTTGGTTTTAAAACTAACAACTACTAAAAGCATGTAAAGTCAGAGAATAAAATAGAACACTTAAACACGAAAGCAATTAAGAAAGCTGTGTAAGATGGTGGAGAAATATGCAGAATTCAAGGATCCGATGCACAACTCATAGCCTAACCCAATTGAAATCGATTTACCATTTAAAGTCTCTAGAATTATTGAATCAATCACACATGTAGATTAAACCCCCTCCCGAGGTGAGAAACCTGTAGATTAAGTGTAACAATTGAAGTCCCCTTCTAATTCTTAGACCTAACTCCCAATAGATCGATTAGATAACAGATTCCACTCAAAACCTCAACTCTCCCGAGTTCTATTGAATTAAGGTGTGAATTATTCTTCTTTCAAGATTAATTATTTCATCTCCCGATTACTCTAAGAAATCCTAACACTCCCAATTGGTGATCAAGCAATTGTTAGGAAAAAGCACAAGAATAATTCAAATAATTACAAGAGCAAGATAAAAACGAAGTCAATTGGATTAATAATTATGAATCAATGCATCTTCACCAAGAATTCTACACAAAGTGTTTAGCTACTCATGTTCAAAGTAGAAAACAAACAAAAACTAAAGAAAACAATAGAATTCATGATACGGATTACAATTGGCGGAGGAATCGAAGCTTGAATCTTCAATCTTCTTCCAAGAGTTCTTGATAGAGAGAGAGTGTGTGTTTTTGCGGCTTGTAGAGAATGCTTTTTCGTTGCCCTAGCTTCTCTCTCTTATTTTTCCCTTCAGAAAAATCACGCCTGGGCTAAAAAACGTCAGTCAGACGGACCCGGCCGGGTGGAATTATTGCACATAAAATACACCCGGTCGGGTAGAAGTCTCTGGACTCTTTATGAACAAAATTGGCCACCCGGCCGGGTGGAATTATTGCACATAAAATTCACCCGGCCGGGTAGCTCCCGGCAGTCCGCGCGGCTTTCGTAGATCGGCCATATCTCTCTCATCCGAACTCCGATTGGGGCGTGTGAGGTACCCACGCGAAGCTCTTTCGATGATGAAGACAATGGTTCTCTCAAAATAGGATTCGGACCCCATATTAATAGGCAGATTAACGTTTGAAGCAGACCCCAGTCACGGCTTGACTCATTTTGACCCTTTTTTACCTATTTTAACTTCAAACACTTGATAAACTCATCAAAACACCTTTATAGTGAAATATGAACGTAAACTCAAGTAATATGCATTTAAAAACCAATTATCACCACGTTTAACGCCCAATAAAACAGTTAAAATACGAGTTTATCAACTCCCCCAAACTTAATCACTTGTTTGTGCTCAAACAAGAAGCAGACAACAATCAAATATAAACTCGTACACATAAGTTGGATCTCATCATTGCCTCAGTTAATAAACAAAAGCATGCATCAATAACTTAACACACATGTAAACCAATTGATCATTGCTTCAAGTTACTAACACGTATGCAACCTTGTCAATTTGCCCTCACAAGATAGATATGTAGTGTAATTCTCCCACTCTCAAAGTGTATAGGTAAAATACAAGCTCTCAAATCAATCAATCATGCATAGTTTACCATAGGCTTGCTCGAAATCTAACCTCTCCTCTACTATTTTGTGACTATAAATCAAGGATCTGAAAGGTCTTATTTGTAGGTTGTAATGTAGGCTTTTTGGTTAGGTGAGGAAAATTTGGCCAAAGTGACTTATAATCCCTTTCAAAATTATAATAACTTCGTTCTTAAAACAACTCAACTCCTCAGTAGTCTTTATAGACTCTTCTCATCTACCAATTCTCCCCCAAACTTGGTTTCTTACACATTTCTAGACTTCGTCTAGCTTATACCCCCTCTAGGCTTCGCCTAGCTTATACCACCAAATTATTCTTTTTTTTTACAACTCTTTTTTTTCACAACTAAAAGCATACATCCACTTTCCCAAAGATATTCAAGTCAATACTTCATCTTTAAACTCTTCTTATCATCCAAAAGTGTTCTTTTCCCCCAAACTTATTTTCAAGCATATATACAACCCCAAGTTATCAAATAATAGGCTATTAGGCTCAAATATGGCTAACAAAGGATTATGATTTTTATTTTAGGGTGAAAGTAAAGACAAGGCAAGAACGGATGGCCTAACGTCACTTCCTAAATCTATACTCACTATGTAGACTCAAGGAAGATCGCGAGCAAGTTCTAGAAACATATAACACAATGGCGATAATCACACATTTAGAAATATATAGGCTCAAGTCTCACAGGGTTATGGCAAAGGACAACGCAACGAGCAATTCACTTTAGGCAAATCACAATAAGGACATACAAGCATGCTTGGTCATATCAACAAGTTTTCACAAACATTTTAGCACATAACATCATTAGCAACTCATCCAACAAACATGCTTGAATTCAATTCAAATTGCTCCGACCCCATTCAATTTCATCCAAGGGAGTTTATTAATCCTAAACTAAAATACTAAGCAAAAATTTTAAAACTACCCAAAAATAACATGAAAACAATAAACATGCTCATAGGTTCACCATCCACCATATCACCCCCCAAACTTATTCAAAGCTACGCAAAGAAATAAGTTTGAAACGTTGGTGGAGAGGTGATGCCTACTGAGCAAACACACTAAAAGAAATACATAAAACAATAAAAGATACCTTCCATGGGTTGCCTCCCATGCAGCGCACCTATTTATCGTCGTGTGCCCGACGTCTTCAAATATCAACTGAGATCCCCTTTCATCCCAGAGTTGCCTCCAGGTGATCGCTTGGCTCCTCCTCCATGAGGAAATAGATCGTTCCACGTCTTGGTGAGCCACCACTTTTCAGGCTCTCTCGGGATAGGCTCCTTCAGTGTTGGAGCGGTTATCTTTCTTCCCTTGACATCAGTTGGTATTTTACCCCCATCCTAGAGGGTTCAGTAGTGATCACCGCGTGCACCGGTGTAGGGCGACTATGGTCTGCATCGATCCATGTTATTGGCTCCGAGTCAATGGAATCCATCATCTCCATGTGAAGCTCATAAAAGTCCTTCTGCTTCACTTTTCTGACTGCACTCGATCCTCCTTCTTCAGTAGTCACTTGGTGCTTCAGACGCACCACCTTGCACTCCTCAGTTCTTCCATCCATGCTTCTCGGTTTTTGGGAAAACGTTTGACTTTCTTCTCCCATGAAGATTGTCAACTCTCCCTTTTTCACGTTTATATTTGCCTCAGCAGTGGCAAGGAAGGGACGTCCTAGCAGTAGGGGGACTCCCTTGTCTTCTTCCATGTCCAAGACCATAAAGTCGATGGGAAAAATAAATTCCCCGACCTTAATCAGTAGGTCTTCCACGATGCCCTTTGGATACACGACAGATCTGTCTGCCATCTGTAGTGTGGCTGAGGTGGGCTTCAAAGTACCAATGTTTAGACATCACCAAACCGAACCGGCCCGGCTGAACCGGCCCGGAACCGTCACCGGCGGTTCCGAACCGGAACCAGAACCGTCGGTGGCGGTTCCGAACCGTGACCGGAACCGGCGGTTCCGACGGGCCGGTTCAGGTTCATGAAATTTGCGAACCGTAACCGGCGGTTCCGAACCGCCGGTTTTCACCGGAACCGGCGGTTCCGAACCGGCGGTTCACCGGTTCCGACACCTTTTCAGGCTACCACCGGCCTAGACGTAGCCTTTTCAGAAACCGGGTCAGAAACCGCCGGTTTTTGTCAGAAAACCGCTGACGAAACCGGCGGTTTCTGACCAAAAACCGGCGGTTCAACGAGTAAACCGGCGGTTCCGGCGGTAAACCGGCGGTTCCGCCGGATTTCAAAAATTTGAAATTTTTTCTTTTTTTTTTCTTTTTTTAATCACATTTTTCCCCTATAAATAACCCCCTCATCTTCATTTTCTACTTACCCCATTCTTGTGTTGATAAGAATTTCTCTCTCAATCTCAATTTCTCTATTCTCCATCCTCTTTCTCTCAAGTTGTTTACGTTATTTGCGCTCATAATTTACTCACGTTGTTCTTGTTTACGTTAATATCACATAAACACTACTCTCTATTCTCTACTTCCAATTTCCATAATATCATGTCTTCATCTCGTCGTGGTGGTGATCGGGGCAAGGGAATTGCCCAAGGCGTGGAAGAAGTATTGCCACTCGAAGAAAATAAGGTACACAAAGTTTACTTTAGACGTGGCTACTAGATGGAACTCTACATATGACATGTTGCAATCTACAATGGAGCATATAGACTATTTAGTTGATTTTTATAGAACTTACCCTGTTGATGATTTATATCTAACATCTTCTTGTTGGGAACAAAGCCTGAGTTTATTTAAATTATTCAAAAATTTTCGAAGTGCAACTATGGAGTTATCGGGTGTGTATTATTGCACATCCGTTCGTGTTTTAGAACATTGCATGATCATATCACTTGGTTTTAAAACTGCAATGAAAAATTCCGCAAACAATCTTGAGCTTATGTGTGTTTTATATTACATGGTTGAAAAATGGCTCAAGTATTTCAATGAGATCCCAACAGTTTTTTTGCTTGCCAAAGTTTTGGATCCAAAGTGGAAACTAGTTGGTACTTTCAAAATTTTAGAATTTTATTACAACAGTTTAGCTTCTATTGATCTTGAACCACTCCGAGCTTTGCAAACTGACGACGACGACAACTACATAAACCTTGCCCAAACATTCCAAATAAACCTCCCCCACCTCCCAAGCCTCCAAAGAAATTTTGAGTTCGACTTGCGGTCTCTCTTTCACGATTACGAAGTCAAGTACAACACTACCCACCAAGTTCGACCTAGACCCCCCCGTCAAACACAGAACTTTGGCTTCTTCCAAGTTGATGACCCCGACACCCAATCCCAATTGGCGGACCTATACGCCTTCAGCAGCGGAGGAAGGACGGCACATTCGGTAAGTGAGTTAGATTTATATTTAGACTCACACTTTTCATTCAATGAGGAAGAAGGAGGTCCCGTTCCCCAACAAATCGACGTCCTAGATTGGTGGTCTTCACACGAGAAAGATTTTCCCATCCTTGCATCAATGGCCAAGGAGATCTTTTCGGTTCCGGCTTCCACTGTCGCCGTCGAGTCCGCCTTTAGTGTTGGAGGCAACGTCTTGGACGACCGAAGAAGTAGGCTCACCGGACAAAACATGGAAGCCACCATGTTACTTGATGATTGGTGCTCCGCCGAAATTAGAGACCAAGAACCGGATTGGGACAAACTAGTAGTACAACCCGACCAAGACTACTTCCCCGACGAAGAAGAGTAGGCGCCAATACTTCCGATCAAGCCAAATAGGTAAGCAAGGTAAGAGAACTACGTGGACTTTGATTCCAAAATGCAATTGAGCATTGAGGATACGTAGGCATCTCAACTTATATTTCAACTTAAATTTTAAATTTAAGTTTAAATTTAAGTTGAGCTCAAGTCCTTTTCCTTTATTTCTTTTTTCTCCCCTTTATTTCGAATATGTAATTTTGTAAATTGTAATGAAGACTTTAAGTCTTTTGTAATTTATAATTTTGAAGTTGTAATTTCTAATTTTTATATTGTAATTTGTAAATTTTAACTTGTAATTTGTAATTTTAAAGTTGTAATTTGTAATTTTGAAGTTGTAATTTGTATCAATAAAATTACATTTGTACATCGCTTCATTCTAATGTTATTTACGCAAGTTTTTTTACATTTTAAACTTGAATTACAATTTACAAAATGCAAAAAAAAATAAAAAAAAAATCAAAACGAACCGCCGAACCGGCCGAACCGGCCCGGAACCGGCCCGGAACCGGCCAATCACCGGCGGTTCCACGGTTCACTTGAACCGGCGGTTCCACGGTTCACGAACCGGAACCGCCACACCTTGGCCGGGCCGGTTCAGGTTCATCAATTTATTGAACCGGAACCGGCGGTTCCGAACCGTGAACCGCCGGTTCCGGAACCGTGGTGACGTCTACCAATGTTCATTTGCTTGAACACCGATAGTGGCATTAGATTAATGCTCGCGCCTAGATCGCAGAGAGCATTCTCCACCTTATAGCCCCCAATGAGGCAGTCGACAGTGAAACTTCCAGGATCCTTCAGCTTGGCAGGCAGTTTCCTTTGCAGCAGAGCACTGCAATTTTCAGTTAGATTAATAGTGTCTACCTGCCCCCAACTGGTCTTCTGGGCTATCACCTCCTTCAGAAACTTCCCATACTTCGGCATCTGCTGTAGTGCCTCAATCAGTGGGATGTTCACGTGCACCTTCCTGAATATATCTAGGAATCGAGCAAACTGCTCATCCTTCTTTGTCTTCTGCTTCAGTGCTTCAGATAAGGGCACCTTCACTCCAGAAGTGCCTCCAATGTCTCTTTGTTCAGTTATCTTGCCCTTCAGTTTCTCTGCCACGGCAGCCTTAGGCTCAAGAATAGCGTCCTTCGTGGTCTCAGACAGAGATGGGCCTTCATACGTCTTGCCATTCCTCAGATGGATGGCCATACATCCTTTCGAATTCTCATTTGGCTGGCCTGGGAACTGCCCAGGCTTGTGGTTCATACTCACAGCCTGAGCAATCTGGCTCAGCTGTGTGTCTACGAACTTCAGATGGGTGACTATACTTTGCACATCTTTCTCAACTTTCTCCATCCTTTGATTGTTTTGCTCCATGAGCTTGTTGGACTGTAGCATGAAAGACTTGAGTATGTCTTCCGTGGTCATCTTCTTCGGATCATTAACCACTCCATCAGTAACTGTGAACCCTGGGGGTGGTTGCAGAGCATTATTGGGGTTCTCATTAGAGAGATTGGGATGCCCCGTGTTCCCGTACTGATTATATCCTCCACCATGAAAGTTGGGGCGTGGATTATTGTAGTACCTGTTGTTGCCCCCTTGATTCACATAGTTCACGTCCTCCATACTTCCTTGGGGCTCTTGAGAAGGTTTCCCCATTATCATGCAATCAAATTTCATGGTCAACGCATCCAACTTGTCGGATAGGGCACTCATAGGATTATGATCTGTAGTAGAAGCCACTCTATGCACCTTACTCCTTTCGTTGCTCCATCCTTCGTCATTAGATGCGAGCTCCTCAATCACTTCCATGGCTTCATTCATTCCTTTCTTGAGAAAATTACCGCATGAGCTCAAGTTCAACTCCCGTTGTGCTTCAGGCACGCATCCCTTAAAAAATGTAATGACTTGAACTGTCGGGGTTAACCCATGGTTGGGACATCGCTTCATCAAGGCTTTAAATCTCGCCCATGCTTCTCTGATATTCTCCGCAGGGTTCATCTGAAAGGCAATGATCTCATGTTGCCTCTTAATCGCCTCACTAGGGGGATAAAACTTTTTTAAAAACTTCTCTACCATAACATCCCATGTTCTGATTGAGCCCGACTCCAAGCTCTCCAACCAATCCTTTGCTGAATCCTCTAAGGAAAAGGGAAACAGCCTAAGTCGAATCTGATCATCTGTCACTCCATTCAACTTCGTAGTGTTGCAGATCTGAATGAACTTGGTGATGTGTTTGTTCGGATCATCTGTGGATTTGCCCCTAAAAGCAATATTCTCTGCCATCTGAATAAGTCCTCTTTTCAGCTCAAAGGTGTTGGCTGCGATGTTGCTATGGACAGTTGGATTTGCCTGGCCTTGGTATGCATACTGATTCTGAACAGGCACCACAGCTTGTCTATGATTGACTTGTTGACGCAGCTCCTCCAGCTGCCGTAGAAGCTCAGCATTAGTGGGCGGAGGTGGTGGACCGTTGTTACCCTCTTCGTTCTCCTTCAGACTAGGAGAAACGGGATCAAACTGAATATGATCCTGTACTGGTGACCGGATAGGTGAAAGATCCCTCTGATATGAAGATGCCCCTGCGCGTGTAGGCGAAGAAGCTTGAATTTTCTGCTTGAGCCTCCTATATGCGTTCCTCTTCCGGTTTGATGCTTCGATCTCAGAGTCGAAAGGTTCTAGAGGCAAGCCTTTAGAACGCGTGTGCATACATCTGAACAAGAAACAAAAATGTGAGAACTAAAAAAAAATTGAAAGAAAAATAAAGCAATAAAATCTGAAGTGGTAATCTTGATTATTATCACGATATCAAGTTATGTAACACAAAAATTGTCCCCGGCAGCGGCGCCAAAAACTTGACTCAACTTTATTTTACCCAATTAATACCCGCAAGTGTACGGGGTTATTGTAGCATTTAGCAAGCAAGAGTATATCGTATCCCACAGAGACAAATAAGTGTCAACTTGAGTACCACGAACCAATTTCAACTACTATCCAGACAATCAGAAATTTTTTTGGTTTTAAAACTAACAACTACTAAAAGCATGTAAAGTCAGAGAATAAAATAGAACACTTAAACACGAAAGCAATTAAGAAAGCTGTGTAAGATGGTGGAGAAATATGCAGAATTCAAGGATCCGATGCACAACTCATAGCCTAACCCAATTGAAATCGATTTACCATTTAAAGTCTCTAGAATTATTGAATCAATCACACATGTAGATTAAACCCCCTCCCGAGGTGAGAAACCTGTAGATTAAGTGTAACAATTGAAGTCCCCTTCTAATTCTTAGACCTAACTCCCAATAGATCGATTAGATAACAGATTCCACTCAAAACCTCAACTCTCCCGAGTTCTATTGAATTAAGGTGTGAATTATTCTTCTTTCAAGATTAATTATTTCATCTCCCGATTACTCTAAGAAATCCTAACACTCCCAATTGGTGATCAAGCAATTGTTAGGAAAAAGCACAAGAATAATTCAAATAATTACAAGAGCAAGATAAAAACGAAGTCAATTGGATTAATAATTATGAATCAATGCATCTTCACCAAGAATTCTACACAAAGTGTTTAGCTACTCATGTTCAAAGTAGAAAACAAACAAAAACTAAAGAAAACAATAGAATTCATGATACGGATTACAATTGGCGGAGGAATCGAAGCTTGAATCTTCAATCTTCTTCCAAGAGTTCTTGATAGAGAGAGAGTGTGTGTTTTTGCGGCTTGTAGAGAATGCTTTTTCGTTGCCCTAGCTTCTCTCTCTTATTTTTCCCTTCAGAAAAATCACGCCTGGGCTAAAAAACGTCAGTCAGACGGACCCGGCCGGGTGGAATTATTGCACATAAAATACACCCGGTCGGGTAGAAGTCTCTGGACTCTTTATGAACAAAATTGGCCACCCGGCCGGGTGGAATTATTGCACATAAAATTCACCCGGCCGGGTAGCTCCCGGCAGTCCGCGCGGCTTTCGTAGATCGGCCATATCTCTCTCATCCGAACTCCGATTGGGGCGTGTGAGGTACCCACGCGAAGCTCTTTCGATGATGAAGACAATGGTTCTCTCAAAATAGGATTCGGACCCCATATTGATAGGCAGATTAACGTTTGAAGCAGACCCCAGTCACGGCTTGACTCATTTTGACCCTTTTTTACCTATTTTAACTTCAAACACTTGATAAACTCATCAAAGCACCTTTATAGTGAAATATGAACGTAAACTCAAGTAATATGCATTTAAAAACCAATTATCACCACGTTTAACGCCCAATAAAACAGTTAAAATACGAGTTTATCAACTCCCCCAAACTTAATCACTTGTTTGTGCTCAAACAAGAAGCAGACAACAATCAAATATAAACTCGTACACATAAGTTGGATCTCATCATTGCCTCAGTTAATAAACAATAGCATGCATCAATAACTTAACACACATGTAAACCAATTGATCATTGCTTCAAGTTACTAACACGTATGCAACCTTGTCAATTTGCCCTCACAAGATAGATATGTAGTGTAATTCTCCCACTCTCAAAGTGTATAGGTAAAATACAAGCTCTCAAATCAATCAATCATGCATAGTTTACCATAGGCTTGCTCGAAATCTAACCTCTCCTCTACTATTTTGTGACTATAAATCAAGGATCTGAAAGGTCTTATTTGTAGGTTGTAATGTAGGCTTTTTGGTTAGGTGAGGAAAATTTGGCCAAAGTGACTTATAATCCCTTTCGAAATTATAATAACTTCGTTCTTAAAACAACTCAACTCCTCAGTAGTCTTTATAGACTCTTCTCATCTACCAATTCTCCCCCAAACTTGGTTTCTTACACATTTCTAGACTTCGTCTAGCTTATACCCCCTCTAGGCTTCGCCTAGCTTATACCACCAAATTATTCTTTTTTTTTACAACTCTTTTTTTTCACAACTAAAAGCATACATCCACTTTCCCAAAGATATTCAAGTCAATACTTCATCTTTAAACTCTTCTTATCATCCAAAAGTGTTCTTTTCCCCCAAACTTATTTTCAAGCATATATACAACCCCAAGTTATCAAATAATAGGCTATTAGGCTCAAATATGGCTAACAAAGGATTATGATTTTTATTTTAGGGTGAAAGTAAAGACAAGGCAAGAACGGATGGCCTAACGTCACTTCCTAAATCTATACTCACTATGTAGACTCAAGGAAGATCGCGAGCAAGTTCTAGAAACATATAACACAATGGCGATAATCACACATTTAGAAATATATAGGCTCAAGTCTCACAGGGTTATGGCAAAGGACAACGCAACGAGCAATTCACTTTAGGCAAATCACAATAAGGACATACAAGCATGCTTGGTCATATCAACAAGTTTTCACAAACATTTTAGCACATAACATCATTAGCAACTCATCCAACAAACATGCTTGAATTCAATTCAAATTGCTTCGACCCCATTCAATTTCATCCAAGGGAGTTTATTAATCCTAAACTAAAATACTAAGCAAAAATTTTAAAACTACCCAAAAATAACATGAAAACAATAAACATGCTCATAGGTTCACCATCCACCATATCACCCCCCAAACTTATTCAAAGCTACGCAAAGAAATAAGTTTGAAACGTTGGTGGAGAGGTGATGCCTACTGAGCAAACACACTAAAAGAAATACATAAAACAATAAAAGATACCTTCCATGGGTTGCCTCCCATGCAGCGCACCTATTTATCGTCGTGTGCCCGACGTCTTCAAATATCAACTGAGATCCCCTTTCATCCCAGAGTTGCCTCCAGGTGATCGCTTGGCTCCTCCTCCATGAGGAAATAGATCGTTCCACGTCTTGGTGAGCCACCACTTTTCAGGCTCTCTCGGGATAGGCTCCTTCAGTGTTGGAGCGATTATCTTTCTTCCCTTGACATCAGTTGGTATTTTACCCCCATCCTAGAGGGTTCAGTAGTGATCACCGCGTGCACCGGTGTAGGGCGACTATGGTCTGCATCGATCCATGTTATTGGCTCCGAGTCAATGGAATCCATCATCTCCATGTGAAGCTCATAAAAGTCCTTCTGCTTCACTTTTCTGACTGCACTCGATCCTCCTTCTTCAGTAGTCACTTGGTGCTTCAGACGCACCACCTTGCACTCCTCAGTTCTTCCATCCATGCTTCTCGGTTTTTGGGAAAACGTTTGACTTTTTTCTCCCATGAAGATTGTCAACTCTCCCTTTTTCACGTTTATATTTGCCTCAGCAGTGGCAAGGAAGGGACGTCCTAGCAGTAGGGGGACTCCCTTGTCTTCTTCCATGTCCAAGACCATAAAGTCGATGGGAAAAATAAATTCCCCGACCTTAATCAGTAGGTCTTCCACGATGCCCTTTGGATACACGACAGATCTGTCTGCCATCTGTAGTGTGGCTGAGGTGGGCTTCAAAGTACCAATGTTCATTTGCTTGAACACCGATAGTGGCATTAGATTAATGCTCGCGCCTAGATCGCAGAGAGCATTCTCCACCTTATAGCCCCCAATGAGGCAGTCGACAGTGAAACTTCCAGGATCCTTCAGCTTGGCAGGCAGTTTCCTTTGCAGCAGAGCACTGCAATTTTCAGTTAGATTAATAGTGTCTACCTGCCCCCAACTGGTCTTCTGGGCTATCACCTCCTTCAGAAACTTCCCATACTTCGGCATCTGCTGTAGTGCCTCAATTAGTGGGATGTTCACGTGCACCTTCCTGAATATATCTAGGAATCGAGCAAACTGCTCATCCTTCTTTGTCTTCTGCTTCAGTGCTTCAGATAAGGGCACCTTCACTCCAGAAGTGCCTCCAATGTCTCTTTGTTCAGTTATCTTGCCCTTCAGTTTCTCTGCCACGGCAGCCTTAGGCTCAAGAATAGCGTCCTTCGTGGTCTCAGACAGAGATGGGCCTTCATACGTCTTGCCATTCCTCAGATGGATGGCCATACATCTTTTCGAATTCTCATTTGGCTGGCCTGGGAACTGCCCAGGCTTGTGGTTCATACTCACAGCCTGAGCAATCTGGCTCAGCTGTGTGTCTACGAACTTCAGATGGGTGACTATACTTTGCACATCTTTCTCAACTTTCTCCATCCTTTGATTGTTTTGCTCCATGAGCTTGTTGGACTGTAGCATGAAAGACTTGAGTATGTCTTCCGTGGTCATCTTCTTCGGATCATTAACCACTCCATCAGTAACTGTGAACCCTGGGGGTGGTTGCAGAGCATTATTGGGGTTCTCATTAGAGAGATTGGGATGCCCCGTGTTCCCGTACTGATTATATCCTCCACCATGAAAGTTGGGGCGTGGATTATTGTAGTACCTGTTGTTGCCCCCTTGATTCACATAGTTCACGTCCTCCATACTTCCTTGGGGCTCTTGAGAAGGTTTCCCCATTATCATGCAATCAAATTTCATGGTCAACGCATCCAACTTGTCGGATAGGGCACTCATAGGATTATGATCTGTAGTAGAAGCCACTCTATGCACCTTACTCCTTTCGTTGCTCCATCCTTCGTCATTAGATGCGAGCTCCTCAATCACTTCCATGGCTTCATTCACTCCTTTCTTGAGAAAATTACCGCCTGAGCTCAAGTTCAACTCCCGTTGTGCTTCAGGCACGCATCCCTTAAAAAATGTAATGACTTGAACTGTCGGGGTTAACCCATGGTTGGGACATCGCTTCATCAAGGCTTTAAATCTCGCCCATGCTTCTCTGATATTCTCCGCAGGGTTCATCTGAAAGGCAATGATCTCATGTTGCCTCTTAATCGCCTCACTGGGGGGATAAAACTTTTTTAAAAACTTCTCTACCATAACATCCCATGTTCTGATTGAGCCCGACTCCAAGCTCTCCAACCAATCCTTTGCTGAATCCTCTAAGGAAAAGGGAAACAGCCTAAGTCGAATCTGATCATCTGTCACTCCATTCAACTTCGTAGTGTTGCAGATCTGAATGAACTTGGTGATGTGTTTGTTCGGATCATCTGTGGATTTGCCCCTAAAAGCAATATTCTCTGCCATCTGAATAAGTCCTCTTTTCAGCTCAAAGGTGTTGGCTGCGATGTTGCTATGGACAGTTGGATTTGCCTGGCCTTGGTATGCATACTGATTCTGAACAGGCACCACAGCTTGTCTATGATTGACTTGTTGACGCAGCTCCTCCAGCTGCCGTAGAAGCTCAGCATTAGTGGGCGGAGGTGGTGGACCGTTGTTACCCTCTTCGTTCTCCTTCAGACTAGGAGAAACGGGATCAAACTGAATATGATCCTGTACTGGTGACCGGATAGGTGAAAGATCCCTCTGATATGAAGATGCCCCTGCGCGTGTAGGCGAAGAAGCTTGAATTTTCTGCTTGAGCCTCCTATATGCGTTCCTCTTCCGGTTTGATGCTTCGATCTCAGAGTCGAAAGGTTCTAGAGGCAAGCCTTTAGAACGCGTGTGCATACATCTGAACAAGAAACAAAAATGTGAGAACTAAAAAAAAATTGAAAGAAAAATAAAGCAATAAAATCTGAAGTGGTAATCTTGATTATTATCACGATATCAAGTTATGTAACACAAAAATTGTCCCCGGCAGCGGCGCCAAAAACTTGACTCAACTTTATTTTACCCAATTAATACCCGCAAGTGTACGGGGTTATTGTAGCATTTAGCAAGCAAGAGTATATCGTATCCCACAGAGACAAATAAGTGTCAACTTGAGTACCACGAACCAATTTCAACTACTATCCAGACAATCAGAAATTTTTTTGGTTTTAAAACTAACAACTACTAAAAGCATGTAAAGTCAGAGAATAAAATAGAACACTTAAACACGAAAGCAATTAAGAAAGCTGTGTAAGATGGTGGAGAAATATGCAGAATTCAAGGATCCGATGCACAACTCATAGCCTAACCCAATTGAAATCGATTTACCATTTAAAGTCTCTAGAATTATTGAATCAATCACACATGTAGATTAAACCCCCTCCCGAGGTGAGAAACCTGTAGATTAAGTGTAACAATTGAAGTCCCCTTCTAATTCTTAGACCTAACTCCCAATAGATCGATTAGATAACAGATTCCACTCAAAACCTCAACTCTCCCGAGTTCTATTGAATTAAGGTGTGAATTATTCTTCTTTCAAGATTAATTATTTCATCTCCCGATTACTCTAAGAAATCCTAACACTCCCAATTGGTGATCAAGCAATTGTTAGGAAAAAGCACAAGAATAATTCAAATAATTACAAGAGCAAGATAAAAACGAAGTCAATTGGATTAATAATTATGAATCAATGCATCTTCACCAAGAATTCTACACAAAGTGTTTAGCTACTCATGTTCAAAGTAGAAAACAAACAAAAACTAAAGAAAACAATAGAATTCATGATACGGATTACAATTGGCGGAGGAATCGAAGCTTGAATCTTCAATCTTCTTCCAAGAGTTCTTGATAGAGAGAGAGTGTGTGTTTTTGCGGCTTGTAGAGAATGCTTTTTCGTTGCCCTAGCTTCTCTCTCTTATTTTTCCCTTCAGAAAAATCACGCCTGGGCTAAAAAACGTCAGTCAGACGGACCCGGCCGGGTGGAATTATTGCACATAAAATACACCCGGTCGGGTAGAAGTCTCTGGACTCTTTATGAACAAAATTGGCCACCCGGCCGGGTGGAATTATTGCACATAAAATTCACCCGGCCGGGTAGCTCCCGGCAGTCCGCGCGGCTTTCGTAGATCGGCCATATCTCTCTCATCCGAACTCCGATTGGGGCGTGTGAGGTACCCACGCGAAGCTCTTTCGTTGATGAAGACAATGGTTCTCTCAAAATAGGATTCGGACCCCATATTGATAGGCAGATTAACGTTTGAAGCAGACCCCAGTCACGGCTTGACTCATTTTGACCCTTTTTTATCTATTTTAACTTCAAACACTTGATAAACTCATCAAAGCACCTTTATAGTGAAATATGAACGTAAACTCAAGTAATATGCATTTAAAAACCAATTATCACCATGTTTAACGCCCAATAAAACAGTTAAAATACGAGTTTATCAACTCCCCCAAACTTAATCACTTGTTTGTGCTCAAACAAGAAGCAGACAACAATCAAATATAAACTCGTACACATAAGTTGGATCTCATCATTGCCTCAGTTAATAAACAATAGCATGCATCAATAACTTAACACACATGTAAACCAATTGATCATTGCTTCAAGTTACTAACACGTATGCAACCTTGTCAATTTGCCCTCACAAGATAGATATGTAGTGTAATTTTCCACTCTCAAAGTGTATAGGTAAAATACAAGCTCTCAAATCAATCAATCATGCATAGTTTACCATAGGCTTGCTCGAAATCTAACCTCTCCTCTACTATTTTGTGACTATAAATCAAGGATCTGAAAGGTCTTATTTGTAGGTTGTAATGTAGGCTTTTTGGTTAGGTGAGGAAAATTTGGCCAAAGTGACTTATAATCCCTTTCGAAATTATAATAACTTCGTTCTTAAAACAACTCAACTCCTCAGTAGTCTTTATAGACTCTTCTCATCTACCAATTCTCCCCCAAACTTGGTTTCTTACACATTTCTAGACTTCGTCTAGCTTATACCCCCTCTAGGCTTCGCCTAGCTTATACCACCAAATTATTCTTTTTTTTTACAACTCTTTTTTTTCACAACTAAAAGCATACATCCACTTTCCCAAAGATCAAGTCAATACTTCATCTTTAAACTCTTCTTATCATCCAAAAGTGTTCTTTTCCCCCAAACTTATTTTCAAGCATATATACAACCCCAAGTTATCAAATAATAGGCTATTAGGCTCAAATATGGCTAACAAAGGATTATGATTTTTATTTTAGGGTGAAAGTAAAGACAAGGCAAGAACGGATGGCCTAACGTCACTTCCTAAATCTATACTCACTATGTAGACTCAAGGAAGATCGCGAGCAAGTTCTAGAAACATATAACACAATGGCGATAATCACACATTTAGAAATATATAGGCTCAAGTCTCACAGGGTTATGGCAAAGGACAACGCAACGAGCAATTCACTTTAGGCAAATCACAATAAGGACATACAAGCATGCTTGGTCATATCAACAAGTTTTCACAAACATTTTAGCACATAACATCATTAGCAACTCATCCAACAAACATGCTTGAATTCAATTCAAATTGCTCCGACCCCATTCAATTTCATCCAAGGGAGTTTATTAATCCTAAACTAAAATACTAAGCAAAAATTTTAAAACTACCCAAAAATAACATGAAAACAAAACATGCTCATAGGTTCACCATCCACCATATCACCCCCCAAACTTATTCAAAGCTACGCAAAGAAATAAGTTTGAAACGTTGGTGGAGAGGTGATGCCTACTGAGCAAACACACTAAAAGAAATACATAAAACAATAAAAGATACCTTCCATGGGTTGCCTCCCATGCAGCGCACCTATTTATCGTCGTGTGCCCGACGTCTTCAAATATCAACTGAGATCCCCTTTCATCCCAGAGTTGCCTCCAGGTGATCGCTTGGCTCCTCCTCCATGAGGAAATAGATCGTTCCACGTCTTGGTGAGCCACCACTTTTCAGGCTCTCTCGGGATAGGCTCCTTCAGTGTTGGAGCGGTTATCTTATCTTTCTACCTTTTATCTTATTAGTAGGTCAGGTGTTCAGCGTACGCTGACATCATTGTTAGCCCATCCAGAGGCGTGACTACCGCGTGCTAGGGCGACTTGGTCTGCATCGTCCATGTTATTGGCTCCGAGTCAATGGAATCCATCATCTCCATGTGAAGCTCATAAAAGTCCTTCTCACTTTTGTTCACTTTTCTGACTGCACTCGATCCTCCTTCTTCAGTAGTCACTTCGTGCTTCAGACGCACCACCTTGCACTCCTCAGTTCTTCCATCCATGCTTCTCGGTTTTTGGAAAACGTTTGACTTTCTTCTCCCATGAAGATTGTCAACTCTCCCTTTTTCACGTTTATATTTGCCTCAGCAGTGGCAAGGAAGGGACGTCCTAGCAGTAGGGGGACTCCCTTGTCTTCTTCCATGTCCAAGACCATAAAGTCGATGGGAAAAATAAATTCCCCGACCTTAATCAGTAGGTCTTCCACGATGCCCTTTGGATACACGACAGATCTGTCTGCCATCTGTAGTGTGGCTGAGGTGGGCTTCAAAGTACCAATGTTCTTTGGCTTGACACCGATATAGATTATTAATGCTCGCGCCTAGATCGCAGAGAGCATTCTCCACCTTATAGCCCCAATGAGGCAGTCGACAGTGAAACTTCCAGGATCCTTCAGCTTGGCAGGCAGTTTCCTTTGCAGCAGAGCACTGCAATTTTCAGTTAGATTAATAGTGTCTACCTGCCCCCAACTGGTCTTCTGGGCTATCACCTCCTTCAAAACTTCCCATACTTCGGCATCTGCTGTATGTGGCTCAATCAGTGGGATGTTCACGTGCACCTTCCTGAATATATCTAGGAATCGAGCAAACTGCTCATCCTTCTTTGTCTTCTGCTTCAGTGCTTCAGGTAAGGGCACCTTCACTCCAGAAGTGCCTCCAATGTCTCTTTGTTCAGTTATCTTGCCCTTCAGTTCTCTGCCACGGCAGCCTTAGGCTCAAGAATAGCGTCCTTCGTGGTCTCAGACAGAGATGGGCCTTCATACGTCTTGCCATTCCTCAGATGGATGGCCATACATCCTTTCGAATTCTCATTTGGCTGGCCTGGGAACTGCCCAGGCTTGTGGTTCATACTCACAGCCTGAGCAATCTGGCTCAGCTGTGTGTCTACGAACTTCAGATGGGTGACTATACTTTGCACATCTTTCTCAACTTTCTCCATCCTTTGATTGTTTGCTCCATGAGCTTGTTGGACTGTAGCATGAAAGACTTGAGTATGTCTTCCGTGGTCATCTTCTTCGGATCATTAACCACTCCATCAGTAACTGTGAACCCTGGGGGTGGTTGCAGAGCATTATTGGGGTTCTCATTAGAGAGATTGGGATGCCCCGTGTTCCCGTACTGATTATATCCTCCACCATGAAAGTTGGGGCGTGGATTATTGTAGTACCTGTTGTTGCCCCCTTGATTACATAGTTCACGTCCTCCATACTTCCTTGGGGCTCTTGAGAAGGTTTCCCCATTATCATGCAATCAAATTTCATGGTCAAACGCATCCAACTTGTCGGATAGGGCACTCATAGGATTATGATCTGTAGTAGAAGCCACTCTATGCACCTTACTCCTTTCGTTGCTCCATCCTTCGTCATTAGATGCGAGCTCCTCAATCACTTCCATGGCTTCATCATTCTCCTCCTTTCTTGAGAAAATTACCGCCTGAGCTCAAGTTCAACTCCCGTTGTGCTTCAGGCACGCATCCCTTAAAAAATGTAATGACTTGAACTGTCGGGGTTAACCCATGGTTGGGACAATCGCTTCATCAAGGCTTTAAATCTCGCCCATGCTTCTCTGATATTCTCCGCAGGTTCATCTGAAAGGCAATGATCTCATGTTGCCTCTTAATCGCCCTCACTGGGGGGGATAAAACTTTTTAAAACTTCTCTACCATAAATCCCATGTTCTGATTGAGCCCGACTCCAAGCTCTCCAACCAATCCTTTGCTGAATCCTCTAAGGAAAAGGGAAACAGCCTAAGTCGAATCTGATCATCTGTCATCTCCATTCAACTTCGTAGTGTTGGCAGATCTGAATGAACTTGGTGATGTGTTTGTTCGAATCATCTGTGGATTTGCCCCTAAAAGCAATATTCTCTGCATCTGAATAAGTCCTCTTTTCAGCTCAAGGTGTTGGCTGCGATGTTGCTATGGACAGTTGGATTTGCCTGGCCTTGGTATGCATACTGATTCTGAACAGGCACCACAGCTTGTCTATGATTGACTTGTTGACGCAGCTCCTCCAGCTGCCGTAAAGCTCAGGCATTAGTGGGCGGAGGTGGTGGACCGTTGTTACCCTCTTCGTTCTCCTTCAGACTAGGAGAAACGGGATCAAACTGAATATGATCCTGTACTGGTGACGCGGATAGGTGAAAGATCCCTCTGATATAGAAGATGCCCGCGCCGTGTAGGCGAAGAAGGCTTGATTTTCTGCTTGAGCCTCCTATATGCGTTCCTCTTCCGGTTTGATGCTTCGATCTCAGAGTCGAAAGGTTCTAGAGGCAAGCCTTTAGAACGCGTGTGCATCCATCTGAACAAGAAACAAATGTGAGAACTAAAAAAAAAAAAAGAAAATAAAGCAATAAAATCTGAAGTAGTAATCTTGATTATTATCACGATATCAAGTTATGTAACACAAAAATTGTCCCCGGCACGGCGCCAAAAACTTGACTCAACTTATTTTACCAATTAATACCCGCAAGTGTACGGGGTTATTGTAGCATTTAGCAAGCAAGAGTATATCGTATCCCACAGAGACAATTAAGTGTAAACCTAAGTACCACA
>NW_024598560.1:0-14649 GCF_004379255.2 Salvia splendens | reverse complement strand
GGTGGGAGCCATTGGGGGTGGGGGGAATCTCTGGACAAAATGGATAGAATAATTGTATCTACACTGTTGATAATTTTATCTTTATATTTTTTCGATGTGAAACAATAAAAGCCGCAAATATTAGAGCATTTAATTATTCATAAAGCTAATAATTTGACACCTAGTCAATTAAAATAAAGTGTTCCACCAAAATCAATAAAAGGATCGAAACTATTAAGCATTTGTCACTTCAAAAGAATAGTAAAATCTCAACTTCACTAGATTCTACGCAAATCTTGAAACACGAATAATAAAAATCACCATAGTGGCTGAATATTATCCACATATCTTTATCAACTTTAGAGAGAATCACTATTATAATCTTTATGTGAATAAAACGTGTATGAAAATGAAAAGAGAAAATAAAGGAATTTAAGATAAGTATTTGAATTTAAAAAAAGTACTCTTACGTGTTGGTAGAAGTAATCTAATTTTAGGAAGAACATTCTAACTAATATGAAAATATGTGCATGTCAATTATAGGTTTATATACTTTTACTATTTGCATCCACAATTTGTGAATCCAGTTTGTCTTTGTAGGGTTTCTTTAATCTTATGTTATCTTTATATATCTATAATTTTTGTAGATTGTTTTTATGTTTGGTAGGTATCCAATTATACATGTTTGGTCCACTTTTATGTATAGGTAAACGACGTTCATGCTTGTTTTGCGTTTGATATAAGAACTTCCCATTCTGCTTAAATATGTGGTGAGATTGCTACTCTTTGATGATGAAGATTGGCGTAGAACGTTCTGATGTGTGTGGCTCGTTTGCTTCTGTTTTCTTAATTTGAGTATGGTTTTAGATTCAACAATTGTTGTATTATCTTTTTATTGTTGTTTCTATTATGAGATGGTTCTGTATTGCTTATGTTATTGTTTTGGTTTGGACGTTTTGTGTCACATCAAAAAGATTAATTAAATTTGGCATTTTGATTAGAGGTTGGTGTGTAGATTTTTCTTTCTCACTCTCATCTGTATAAATGGCGGATGAAACAATATCAGAGGATGGATAAACTCATAAAATTGTCATATTATAATTTTTAGCAATTTGAAATATTTTGTTTTATACTACTACTTTCTTAATAAATTTATCCTCCGCAAATCAACAAATGGCTCCACCAACATTTCCATTGATTGAAATGTAAGTTTAGATATCATAATTACAACAAAACTTTCTTCCAAGTTACTAGGGCCAAAAGAAGGTTATTGGATGATAAAAAAAATCTTATTCATGCATGCATGTAATATTTTTTCTATGAAATCTGATTCACTTTATCCAAAGATCTAAAGTTTGTATCATCATTTCAAAATCAGCTTTTACACTTTTTAGCTTTTTTTTCTCGATGCAATACAAACGTTCGAGCCATGGAATGACGAGCAAAAGAGTAGCAATTTAGAACAAAAACATTGACAAAAAATCAACAAATAAATAAAGACAAACACCTTATCCAAAACTATCACTACAGTAGAAGTGCAACGATTGAATACAGAAAAACATAAGCAAAAAAGCAACACACATCCTTACGTTAGTTGTCAATCTTATCAACCAGAGAGTAGCGGTCTCACAAGAGCTCCAAATCAAATACAATTTTTTAGTATCTAGAGATATTTGACTTGGTGTGCAAAAATAATTGCATGTAACTATAGACATTAGATATGTTGAATTTATAAATAGGACTACATGAAAAAGAAAAGATTTTAGCATCAATGGGAAATGGATACGCAGTCCCCATCAAATCAATGAAAGTTTGAAGTTGTGACCAAACATAATAAAAGAAACAAAAGATGAAGCGAAGGACAAACGGCTAGAAATTTTAATACGGAGTAACTATTAAGTTCGTGATATTATGTGTAGAGTTTAAAGTTCGTGGAAAAAAATAAACTTTTGAAAAATTTCGTGATATTAGACGCCAATATCTCAATAAAAAACAGCATTTTAATTACATAAGTGTAAGCAAATAAACGGTATAATTAACCATTCCATATTAATTTAATACCAAGAAATAATCCAAATGAAGAAATACAAGATATTACACAAAATACAAAATGAAATTTAATAAAGTAACACATACTTCAGCCCCAGCCACAGTATACTTCCATTTTCACAACAGAAGAAAATTCGATATCAAAATCAATAAAAGAAAAGGAAACAAAAAACAAAACATAATTGTATCCCTATGTCCAATCAATCCTATAAATGGTATATCTTCACCAACAAAGCGCTAATTCGAATATACAAACTCCCTATCCCCGACTCAAAATCGTCGTAGTAAGACCACGATTTTCCTTTGTAAGACTGAGACGAAAGGTATAAATCTCAATCCCCGTCTCGACTAGAAAAATATGTAGTAAAGTCACCAACGCTACATCATTCGGAGACCCTAAAAAGTTAGCTCGACGATAAAACATAATGCTCAATGCTTCAAGTGCAGAAATAGAGAATATGGGAGCTGATTTTCATCTCAAATTGCATGGTCTAACAAAAAGGAACACAAAAACTAAGTTCAGGTATAGAAACAACGATATCACTTAAACGGTCAGTTCAAAATACCGCAACTTTAGTGATGTGGCGATGCTATTGGATCTCCCCATCCTCACCTAGTTCGCCATCTTCCAGCTCCTCATGACCACTCCGTTTCGCTCCATCACGGTGATCTTTTCTGTGTTTTTTTATGCCGGTTTTCGCTGTTGGATTCTGGTGAATATGCATGCTGAGGGATATGGATACAGTAAAAAAAAATGTAAGATTATTGAACAGGTAACTTGTCCAAAGATATAGGTGGTCGGGGCGATTGGTTTACCTTTCTTGACTTTCTACAGTCGCTGCCATGCCTGCGGGACTTCGTTGTCTCCTCTTTCTCGTCTTTATCAGAACTCAAATCATCAGTTGGGCTCTGGTGCCGCTTCCTGTGTTTCTTCTCCTTTTCCTTTTCACGCCTTTTGTCATCTTTGTATCCATGAGTTTCCATTGAATCCACATTTTCAGTCTCTTCATCCTTTCTTGAAATATCTTTCTCCTTTTCTCTTTCGCGATCCCTATCTTTGTCTTTTCTTTCTTTATCTTTTCTCTTCTCCTCCAGGCTCTTTCTCCTTTTTCGTCTACAAAGAAGCACATACATGTATTGGAAATCCATCAAAGTTTTCGATTAATTAATTGGAAATTCCAGACAATGTTCCAGTTGGATTTTCATTACCTTTTCTTCCTCTCGCTTTCGCTCCTTTTCCTTCGCTTCTCTTGTAAACGAGAGACATATTCATCAAATACTTCTCTGCAGAAGTCTTCTTCTCCAATGGACCTAGAAAACACATGACAAAATCGGATTGAAGAAAATAATTAGCATGCATTTTATTAAACCTCGATTCAGATGCAGGCATTTCGAAACCAATTAAGAGAAGTTCACCGGTACTCTGAGCTTTCCTCGATTAGTGGCTTGCATTCCTCCCACGTGGATAGCACGTTTAATTCCTAAGATGAAGTAAAGAAAATGTGAGATTGAGCTAAACTATCAAACACATTCTTCCACCCTCAAGTACATCTAACGTACCTTTATGCTGCTCAATTTATCAGTTAAATCTTTGGCTAGACGTTTACGTTTCTTAACCTCTTTCTCTTCTTTCTCTTTAGCTCGATCAATTAGATCTTCGTATACTAGCTGCAATTTCACATGGACACAATTAGAAATTTCAAATTTGGCAGAGCCTCACATGGAGAAAACTATCAAATCGAAACTTAACGAAACTTAACTTCTTGAGGAGAATAGAACGACAAGCAGACACGTATTCATACACAAACACAGAATGGAGGCATTAGCTAATTCAATCAGAATTTAGTACAAGGGTGATTAAGAATTCAGATCTCACATTCTATAGCAAAAACAAGTAGACAGACAAGTTTATCTATCAATGGCGAAAAATGATTGTGAAACCTATGTAAGGAAAACGAGTAGTGAAAAAACTGATACCTGCAAATTAATGTCAGATATGGAAGACAAAGCAGAAGTATATCCCAAAGAGGACTTAAACAAATGTCCATGTTGAAGCAACGGTGATCTAAAATGGAGAATAAGTAATAGATTAAGGTTCAAACTATCAACACAACAGTAGACTGAAGGAAGGTAATGGAATGGAAGTCACACAATTCCACCTTTTCCTGCTTCAAAACATCCTTTTACTTGGGTTTTGTCTTCATCATACTGCACACAAGTAAAAGCACGAACAGAATACATGGTTGTTAGCCACGAATTGAAGCATCGACAATAGCAAGAGAAGAAACACGAGGACGCTCAGGTTGGAGAAACAGGAAGTCTGTCCTTCTAAGTTCACGAACTAGTTAACCACACAACTAGTTTGCAGCCTAGCAAAAATAGGTCTAAGTACCTTTTCTCCAATTCTTCTGTTAGATCCTCGAACAAATCTTTGGGTGTGGAACCACTAGTGTTTGATGCAACTGCTTCATAAGCTTCAGAATCCTTGACCTGTGTTGATGATGGTAGCAAAAAATGATAAACATAATACACAAGAATATGGAAGCATAATGGTAAATAAACATTAAACCAAAACAGAAACCAAAGACTAACATATTATCGCAAAGATATGTTAATATCTCCGATTAGATATAAAGCTAATAAATGTACCTTACGACAATAATCCGGCCAGAATGTTTTTGCAGTAATAGTGCCAGCAGCAATATGCTCTTCCAACATCTTACGAAATGCATCACGGTTCTTACGCTCAGCTCGTTTCAGTTGTTCCTTGATTTTCAAAAATTAATCAGAATCAAAGCAATCAGAGCAGGAGAGGCTGAAACAAAGCATATCCCTAGAAGTACCTTTTGTCTCTTCTTCTGCTCTTCCTCCTCCTTCTCCAAATCACGAATATAATCCTGTAGCAGTAACATGCAGTCATTGTTGTAGGTCCAGATGCATCATGCATATCATATAGACAATAAGGACCCTATAAATAGAACAATGCCTTATCAT
This sequence comes from Salvia splendens, assembly GCF_004379255.2. Lineage (NCBI taxonomy): Eukaryota > Viridiplantae > Streptophyta > Magnoliopsida > Lamiales > Lamiaceae > Salvia > Salvia splendens. The sequence goes on along the minus strand of NW_024598560.1, from coordinate 9,627 downwards.
CAATGATACTCACCTGAAAGATGTCAAGCCGGTCTAGTTTATCTAGGCGTACACCGTTCATCATCTTCCAGAAGATCTTGAACCTTCCGCCACTGGCTATCCACCTGACATTAAAAAAAATTACTTGAATGGGTTAGAATGCATGACGGGTGAAAAGGTGAAAAGTTAATGAACAAACGAAGCAAAGATACCTTGATATAATCACATGATTCTAGTAATTGCCTAAACTCCAGCCTATTCCGACGACTCTCCTCTTTAGCCTTTGCCTTCTCCTGGAACACAAAGCCATGCACATACATATAGAACTCAAGCAAAGGCCACTGCAGATGAAACTGTCATTACAGCTCATGTAACATGTGATTAGAATTGGATTAAAACCTCAATGCCACATACAACTCAACCATGCAGCTTTCCATTGATTTATTCATAAGCAGGCAACATGTAGATGATGTGTTCTGCACAACTCACCTCACGCAGGTTAAATCAAACATCTTATTAGGATTACATCCTCCAAGTGTATTATCCATACAAAAAATGTAATCTCAAATATAATCCCACAGGAATACTTAAATTGAAATCCATGATTCATTCACACAAAACAAGAGTTCTAGACTCTTAACCAATGAACGAATTCATACATCACATAAAGCTGAACATGATTTAGCCTGATAACCATACATATCCAGGTCACTGTATAAGATTGACCTATAAATAATTTAAAATCTATTACTACTATGCTAACATGAAGGAAATCGTGAACTCTAATACTAGTAATAATTCACATTGGTAGCTACAGTGTATTCTAAAGTATTACATCAATAATTTGAAGATATAATAGGATGCAACTATGTAAGCTTAGTATTTCCCAAAACTCAAAGGACAATATGATCTATTGCATACCTTTTTCTGAAGGTCCACCAAATAGTTTCTAAAGAGATCCTCACGATCCACTTCTAGGTCAACAGCCTTGAACCGTTTATCATCTTCAAACATTGTCAGTGCTTTGCTGGTTGTTTTAGAAGTTAGAAAAAAAATTCCGGAATAAAAGTTGAGCAATAAAAAATTAGGAAGTGTTAACAACCTCCAACGTGTAGATGATGTGAGTTCTTCAGATTCCTAAGGCAAAAACACACACTAAATAAGTCTCTTATAATGCATACTGCAAACCAAGAACAGCAGTATACTCAATGAGAAACATGTCCATGGGTGAGGAACAGTGATAGGAACCAAAGCAAGAACCAAGGGTTATATTCTGAAGACGAGAAAGAAATTATTTCAAGCTGACATGTGTAAGATTGTCAAAAGATGTATAGTGAAAATCAAACACATATGGAGAAATATGGAACAGAAGTATTGAACAAATAGAGATCCTTACTTCCAACATCTTCACTAAATCCTCCTTTGCTTTTCTTTGCCTGTGATGTCTATCCTCGGCCTCTATCTTTTTCCTTTGCATTAAGTACTAAAAAAACAATGCAAGTACAAATATCAAAGATAAACAGACAAAAATAAATTATATCTACAATAAGCAGGAACACATGAATAAAATATTATAAACATATTCATGTATTTACCTCATTGAATGCTTGCTTTTTTTCACCAAGTGTTTTCAAAGCACCATATCTTTTGTCATTAATTATCACCCTCATAGCCTGATACAGCGTTGATATCAATATGTAACAAGTTCAAAGCAATTATAGATGAACAGAGAAGAAGATTCAATTTACCTGGTCCCAGGTCCAATTGGCTTCCACATTTGCAGACTCTAATAGTGTTTTAAACGCATTTTTTGCCTCCTGAAGAGGCAATTACCATTAATCATTGTTTATGGCAGTAATAATTGACTAAGCATTATAAAGTCAGTATCTACACACCCTAAAAAAAGAAAGTACCTGCTTCGTACTTCGTAGCATATAAGAAAGGTTCATCCTCCGTAGTTTTCTCTTCAACTGGTGCTGCATTCATTTTCCCTGCAACAGCAGTTTCTCTTTTCTTCTCCTAAAAATAGCCATGAAACGATTATAGCATAGAGTATGAGAAACAGTTTGCAAATAAATGCCTTAATAAACAAGTCTTACTTCTCCATCCGGGACTAAAACCCCGGCCGGTGGACTTGACCCCACTTGTAATGAAGGATTTTCCAAGCTGATCCTGAAATATTTTCAAGCAGAAACCAGTAAGGCCTTTAAGCAATCTGGACTGAGTTCATTAAACAACTTCATATATTGGCATTAACCTGGAGCTCGGCAATTTAATTGGAACATCAGAAGGGGAGGAAGCCACTGTGTCTGTCATTGACACTCCGGTTGCACTTGCAACAGGTGTTTGAGCTCTTGGTTCAGAGAACATCATAATAGGAGATTTAACATCAGAAGCAACTGGAGCAGCTGGAACAGGACTTAAAACAACTCCAGCTCCTATTGATGTAGTGGAGCTTGCCAAGCTGTCCGTAGCAGGTGGTTGTTCAACTGAAGCGCCACTGACTGTAGGTGGTGCAGAGATAGCATTCACTTCCGGGTGTGATGCCTCAGCAGCAGCTTTTTCTGCCTGTTCTCAAGCCAACTGGAGGCACAAGTCTGAAAATTAGTCCAACACAAGGAAAATCAATATAAAAGAACTCTTTCCCAAACAAACCTTCAATTCATCGGGTATCGTCCATTTTGATTGCTTAGTCTCCTTGTTGTAATAATACCTTAAGGAAAATTGAGGTGGTTGACCTTGACCTTGAGGCATCCCCATATTTTGTGGAGACATAAGCTGTTGTCCATGTTGTGCCAGTGTGGCAGGATGGAACTGCAGCATACATATATGCCAATAATGCAACCACCATGAGATTTACATATCTCACTAGAAGAAACAATATAACAAAATAATCTTCTTCATTCAATATATGTTGGAATTACATACTTGCATAGGATATGGAGGAGCAAAATTCTGAGGAGCCACTGATTCAGATGCAGGATGTGACCAATGTGGCTGTCGATGAAAACAAGCGTTCGAAAAGATCCATATCACAAATTGTTTTAAAAATGAACTCTAAACTGCCTATAATCAAACCTCAAAGCTAAATAATCGAGCTAGAATGATATACCAAATTATACTCACTAACAAAAGTCATAATATCTCTCTAGTAGCTACCGGAATATACAAACGATTAACACAATTGCATTACTATCCCAAATTCAACAAAAAAAATCCAATCTTTCTAAGATGAACTAAAACATAACCTTTCCAAAATACAAAATAAATAAATTGCTCTGAAAATCTACCTGTGAACCAGATGGTGGCGGGTTACTTGCCATGCTCGCAGCAAGTAAGCTCAGATCATCTCAATTGCACTGCAAAATCCCAAATGCTGTAAGAATTATACTCCAATAGTTCCAAAAGCACACATTTTTCAATTTTTGAAATATTGAATTCAAGCTCAAGTCTTTGTGGATTAGGAAAAAGGTAGAGAAACGAATAGATTTACCGTAGCTGAGCTCAGAAGAAGATCTCGTGAAGAAGAAGAAGAAGAGCTGATGAAATGATTTTAGGGATTTTTCGATTTTTTTCTAAGTTTAGTTTGTTTCTTAACAAATTTTCAAATGAGATTAGTTGATTTTATTTAAAAAATTAATCGCAAAAAATAACGTCCCAAAAAAATACGAGTCCTGTTTATCGGGCCGTCGAATTATGCTTATACAAATGGGCTTTAACCAAAAGATATGACATTAATGGGCTAACAATAAAGCCCAAAGCAGAATTTCTGTCTCTCAAAATTGGGCGAGATTCGCGAGATATGGAGGCGATGAAGAACATCTAGGGTTTTGAAAAATATTTTTTAATCCTTTATTTAAACGCCACACCGCCTCTTCTTCAGAATCACTCATCGACAGAGCTCAGCTCCCATCTCTGGATTGAGTTATTTATTTATATTTTCAGTGCGAAATCTTTATTAATTGTCCAATTATTGTTGAATTTGAAATCGAAAGAGCTGGGAATTAGGATGTGGTTGCGATGGTTGTAAAACAATTCCTCGTACTGATTGCTGTTACGCAGCTTGACAGACTCAATTTACACCCATAGAATATGAGCAATCTCTATTTTCCAGCTTCTCGTTTCCTTTTATTATTCGATTTTTTAATTTTATTATTGTTTTTGGATCTGTGCGTTATTGCCTTTCAAAATGTTACCGTCATCGTTGAATTTGTTATTGTTCAATTGATGAAATCATAATATTTCAGCTGAATTGGCAATGCGAATTCTCTATTGATTGTTTAAATTTTTGTTGAATCCGGAATCGTAATTGGTGGCGAAGAGTGTGGTTGCGATGATTGTAAAACAATTCCTCGTACTGAATGCTGTTTCCGCAGCTTGATAGACTCATTTTACACCCATAGAATATGAGCTCCCACCTCTAATTTTCATTTGTTCGTTTACTTTTTTTATTTGATTTTAGTATTGTTTTTGGTTCAACATGCTTTTGCCTTTCAATATGTAATTTGGTAGTTCACGGTTGCTCAATTGATGAAATCACAATATATCTGAAAAATTACTGTCAAGTTTCAATTTTTAGGTCAACATTTCTGTGCTGATCTATGCAGTATTGCAAATCACTAATTGCCAGTTTTCTGAAATTTGTATTGCCTGGATAAATTGATGAAGTTTTATCATAACAAAGTTGGATTTAAACATATGGAAACTGTCATAATTACTTGTCAGTACTAATTTCAATATTTATGTAACTTCAGTAATCATGACTTTTTGTGATTTTGAAAAGTCCACTAAGATCACCTTCTGTTTTAACATCAATCTATCAAGAATTGATTGAAATTTCAGCAGCTTCAATGCTTTTGCTGTGTTAAGTACTTTGTTAGGTAGAGTACTGTTTTAATGATTATGCTGTTGCCTGTGAATTTGCTTAAAATATTACTGCAGTTTGATGCTAAATCTGTTTGATTAAAAACTGTTTTTAAATAAAGAAACTGCCTTTGTTTTACTCTTCTTAATCAGTGTATTTTGAAGGAGTTGGCCACATTTGTAATATAGCAAAGTAGACACATTGTTTGCTGTATGTTTGGCCTCTCCTCATATTGAGTTTTGGTGGTGTTTTAAAGCCTGAATTTCATTACAAATATAACCAGAAATTTGGGTTACGCACACCTCCATATTCCAGAAAATGGTTCTTGTCCTTTTGATTCCTAAATTTCATTCTTTAACCTTCTTTTTGTTATGACCTCACATTTTGTAAGTATATTGATCTTTGATGATGCCACAGGCTTTTCAAAAGCTTGCCATTGTGAAGAATATGTACTGCCTTATCCATGTTGCTTATATTTCTTGTTATCCTAACATTTGTTTGGATGGGTACTTTCATGTCTTCTCTTTTGCTGTTTCAGTGGACTCGATCTGTTACCTTCGAACCTGCTCTTTGATATTTTCCCGAATATGCTGGAGAATGGCTTCCTTTTTGTTGAATAGATTCTTACTTCGTAGGGGTGGCTCAGAGTGAATTTGTTCTCTTGTGTTTTATTATCTGAATATAGAGATACCATAGGCTTAGATTTTACTATAGTGTTGGAAAAATGATTGGGTCTTGAGCTTTTGTTTATTGTTAATAAAATGGTTCATGTTTGTCAATTATAAAAGATAGTACTACCTCCGTCCCATTAAGATGACCCATTTTTTTTGCGTTTTGAAAAAATCATAATGAATAGTTAAAGTGGAGGGAGAGTAAATTAAGAGAGAATAATATTGAAGAGACTCTTTTCAACATTATTCTTTCTATTACTTTACTTTTTCCTTTACTTTAACTATTTATTATAAATTAAGAGAGATAATAATACAGAAGAGACTCTCTTCAATATTATTCTTTCTTTACGTTTTCCTCTACTTTAACTATTTATTATAATTTTAACAAAACACGTACGAAAAACAAAATGGGTTATCTTAACTGGGACGGAGGCAGTATATCTTCTATTCTCTTTAAATAGCAACTGCTTAATGCCAGTTCTCCAGTATCGTAATATGCCTAATAGAATGCTACAATTTCTACTATAAATATTTAAACCAATCATGCTTTAGTAATTACTATCCAAATCTGGTCATGCCTAATTTTATCAAAATACTGTTGTTTTTAGTCAATTGTTCATTTTCTAGGTAGAGACTAGAGTTTAATGGTGAAATTGGGATTTTGTGTTTGGTCAGAGTCTCAATAGAAGATTGAATTTGTACAATTATAATATCCAACACAAATTTCCATCTGCAAGAACCAACTAGCTTAGGTAACCATCTAATGTGTTCTACTATGGTCGAGTAGGATGTCAATTTATACTTACAAATTAGTCAAGAAGCAAGAGAACATATGAGCTCTGCTCCTTTAGGCTCCTTAAATTCAGCTATTAAACTCGCAACGTTTATGTAATTTTCTTCATTCAAATTATCTACCATGGTGAAGTCACATTTATTCTTATTGAAGAGTAAAAGAAAAGTCTTAAAATGGACCACACGAGACTAAAGCAATTAAAAGAAAGATTTCCCAAGCATCCAAAAAGATCTTCATGGTCCAAACCTTTATCTACTAAGGGCAAAATCAAACTTAAATTTTTTTTTTAATCAAAAATGTCCATTGTGGGCGGGATGTTTAGGGAGACCTCCAACCCGTAAATAAGATCAAAATGTAATGTTTCAAAAACATGATATTAGCTCAAAAGTGACTAAGATCTAAACAAGAACACGATTATGCAAAGTAGAGGTCCCACAAGTCGAGATCCTATGTACTATCAAGTGGAAAAGGGATGACTAGATACATAAGAGGAAGAAACGAAAAATTATCAAAACCAACCACCAAAGAGGATAGATCAACCCACATCTCAACGTCGGAAACGGAAGTTAGGATATCCCAGCTGGTCCATCGTTAATTGCCAGTAAATCCACGAACTATAAATGAATTTTTGGTTTTTCGATAATCTATAAATTTTGTACGAAATACACGAACTTTGAATATTTAAAGTATTACCCCGATTTCAAATTCCAACAAAAATTAACTAATGTAGCAAACAGATAAGTATCATAGAAGATTCAACCTCAAAACCATGCCATTTTGAATTCTTTTTCTTTCAAACAAATTAAAAAATTAAATTTTAACCTATTTGATTTGGCCTTGCAACAATTTAGTGAGTACTACCTCTGGAAAAGTCAAGAAGCCTTTAATTGCAATATAAATACTAAACAGTGAAAAGATATGTTATTAGATGCCCCCACCAACAACAAATCACAACCACAAAACAAGCATGCTCCCCTCCAACCAACCTATAACAAAATCATGATATCTCAAACTCAAAAATCCCACCAAACAAGAAGCCTATTTAGATAACTATAAATCAAAGAGTACCACACAAAATATGCTTATAAGTTTCAACTAATACAACATATATCTAGCACTATTACAAGTGAATTGATTGTGTGAGCAATTCTTGTTCTTAGAGCAGTGATGGATAAGCTGAGACGTCGTGCGGCGGGCTGCCCGCCACGCTGCTGTTGGAGAGGGACGCGAAGGCTCCCCTCTGCAAGACTCCCGTGGGAGACGCGTCCAGCCGGTGGCTGTCCCATCTCTCGATGAGGTTGAGCTGTTTCGCGCATCGCTAGTGGTGTTGTTGTCGTGTTGTGGAGGACCTCCCCGAGAGGCCCTCCAATGGCACTGGGCTCCCATGAGATGGGAGCCCAGTTGTTACTGCTCGGGCGGTTGCCCAAGCCTAGCCCCATCTCAAGCTCCCGAGATAGTCCTGATCTCGGGGGTGAGGATGCCATGGATATTGAGAGTTGTGTCCGGTCCACGTCGCGGTCGGGCTGGTCCATGAACTGCCGGAGCTCGCTCCGGTTTAAGGGGTTCACGAGCGAGTCGGAACACACGAGGCCGAACTCGTTCCCCTCCCAATCTTGGTGTTGGGAGTCTTTGGGTTTGGTTTTGGAGAGAGAGGTGGTGTTCTCAACAATACTTCTGCTGAGCGAGGGAAATGTTATGTACAAGTTGTGTTAGTGGCGGACGCAGAAAAAAATATTTTAAATTTTGAGTTTGTTGAGATTTTCACACCTAGCAACGCGTTGGCTTCGCGGTGGTGGTGGTGTTGGAGGCGATGGCGGATTGGGCTTCCACAGGCTTTCTTGAACGGTGGCGGCCTCGGTTCATGTGGCGGCCTCGGTTCATGTGGCGCTCGCAGTACTTCTGGTCCACGACCGCGTCCCGCGAGCACCGCCACTTCTTCCCATCGGTTCTCCGGCACCGACCCGGCTCTGGGTCGGTGCTAGAGTATCCCAAATGGAAACCATTCCATCCCACTACCCATATCAACAGTTAGTTAGTTTATTAAAATCACACAACATTTGACCTCAGGCATTAACTACTGAACAAAAGGTAACAAACTTAAGAGAGAGAGAGAGAGAAGGGAAGCTTACAAGGATTGGATCTGAGGGAAGAGAAACCAACAACTTCAAAGGCTTTTCTAATGGGATTGAGAAGATAAGAAGGAATGGGAACATTGGCAGTGATGTATTTGTAGATCAAGGCTTGATGCTCTAACTCCATCCATTGTGATGGAGTGAATGGCCCCCTCACACCATGCTGCATGCTTCCACCATTCATCCCTACTACACACACAACACACACTTCAAAAGGTGCAATTACATCCAACATAATCACTTAATAAAACTAAAAAACAAAAATCTTGAACACATTTACTCTGTGGTGGTGTAACATATTGTCCTAAAAAAACCACAGTCTCAAACATCACAACTTCTTCTTTTCTTTAGTGAAAGAGATAGAGAAACAAATAGTGCTCCAAAAATAGGGAGGATAAGATGGTGTACTTCCAAGAAAGATTTCACAACCACAAAAAAAACAAACTATACCAGAGATGAATTCTTCAAAAAAACAATAACAACCCAAAAACCATACTAGAAAAAAAAAGGTAAGATCTTTACAAACCACCATTTCAAATTTCCTCAACTTCACATGAAAGAAACTAAAAATCCCATCTTTCCTTAATAAAACTAAAAAATCTTGAATCCCTTTGTTTTGTGGTGGTGTAACATTATGTCTTAAAACAAACCACAGTTCCAAACATCACAACTTCTTTTCTTTATCCTTTTCTTCTCCAACAGTGAGAGAGTGAGAGAAACAAACAGTGCCGCCAAAATAGAGTGGATAAGATGATGACACAAAGCATATTTCCATATAAAAAAAAAACTAACCAAAGATGAATTCTTCCATAAAAAAAACAAACCCAACAACCATACTAGCAAAAAGATAAGATCTTGACAAACCCCATTTCAAATTTGCTCCTACTTTTCATGCAACAAGAATGAAAAAAAAAAGATAAAAATCCAATCTTTACCTGCATTTCTAGCAAATGCATTGGATGAGTAGTGATAGTAAGGCAATGTGAGAGGCTGTGGGTTTGGGGAAGAGAAGCTGAGCATCTCTGCAGAGGAGAGACCACAGCCGTTGGATCTCTGCAGTGAACCCTCACCGCAAGATGAGTTCTTGGACATCTTAAACTCCCTTAAATCATCCTCATTTATTGCTCTGTCTTGCTTGAGAAACCCATCCGTGGCAGTATTTGGGCTTGTCGGCGTCGCCATTTTGCA
>NW_024598559.1:0-18366 GCF_004379255.2 Salvia splendens | reverse complement strand
CTTGACTTAAAGCGAAGGAAGGGTGATCTACAAATTAATGAGGTCATTAATCTCACTGAACAGCCTAAAGAGTTGGCTGGAGGTTCTTTATTTCACATCAGCTGGAAGCACTAAATTGGCTTCGCAAAAGCTGGCATAAATCCAGAAATGTGATACTAGCTGACGAAATGGGGCTTGGGAAGACTGTGTCAGCCTGTGCTTTCCTATCATCATTGTATTTTGAGTTTAACGCTACACTTCCTTGTTTGGTCTTGGTTCCTTTGTCTACAATGCCCAATTGGATGTCAGAATTTGCTCTCTGGGCGCCTGAGCTCAATGTTGTGGAATATCATGGTAACACAAAGGCAAGAGCCATTATACGCCAATATGAATGCCATGCTCGTAATCCTGCTGGATCAAATGAGAAGTCTTCTGCATTCAAATTCAATGTTCTTTTGACTACTTATGAAATGGTTCTATGTGATTCCTCTTATCTACGTGGAGTTCCTTGGGAAGTTCTTGTGGTTGATGAGGGTCACCGGCTGAAAAATTCTAGCAGTAAGTTGTTTGGCTTGCTGAATATGTTTTCCTTCCAGCATCGAGTATTGTTGACTGGTACTCCGCTTCAGAACAACATTGGAGAGATGTACAATCTGCTAAACTTTTTGCAGCAAGATGCATTTCCTTCGCTTGCTTTATTTGAGGAGAATTCAATGATCTAACAACTGCAGAAAAAGTGGAGGAATTGAAGAAACTTGTTGCTCCTCATATGCTGCGGAGACTGAAAAAGGATGCTATGCAGAATATTCCCCCCAAGATAGAACGAGTGGTTCCTGTTGAGTTGTCATCTATTCAGGCAGAATATTATCGCGCTATGCTTACAAAGAACTACCAGATATTACGTAACATAGGAAAAGGCGCTCCTCAGCAATCAATGCTGAATATTGTAATGCAGTTAAGGAAGGTATGCAATCATCCTTATCTCATGCCAGGCACTGAGCCTGAATCCGGATCAGTGGAATTTCTTCATGAGATGAGAATAAAAGCATCTGCTAAGCTGACTCTGCTGCATTCTATGCTTAAACTATTGCACAAAGAAGGCCACCGAGTTCTTATCTTTTCACAGATGACTAAATTACTTGATATCCTTGAAGACTATTTGTCTATCGAATTTGGGCCTAGGACATATGAGAGGGTAGATGGCTCTGTTTCTGTGACTGAACGACAAGCTGCAATTGCACGTTTTAACCAAGACAACAATCGATTCGTGTTCTTGTTATCAACACGATCTTGTGGCCTTGGCATCAACTTGGCAACTGCTGATACTGTTATTATATATGATTCGGATTTCAATCCACATGCAGATATCCAGGCTATGAATCGAGCACATAGAATAGGACAGTCGAAAAGACTTCTTGTTTACAGGCTTGTTGTGCGTGCAAGTGTTGAAGAGCGTATCTTGCAGCTTGCAAAGAAAAAGCTGATGCTTGACCAACTCTTCGTCAACAAATCTGGATCGCAGAAGGAGGTGGAAGACATCCTAAAGTGGGGTACAGAAGAACTTTTTGGTGATTCACCTTCCATGGCTGGAAAAGATGGTGAAAACAACAGCGATAAAGATGAAGCACATGCAGAGATAGAACCAAGTAGTAAGAGGAGAACTGGTGGCCTCGGGGATGTATACAAAGACAAATGCGCTGATGGAGGTACCAAGATTGTGTGGGATGAAAATTCCATTCTGAAACTGCTGGACCGCTCAAACCTTCAGTCTGGTTCACCAGAAAATGCCGAAGCAGGATTAGAGAATGACATGCTTGGTTCAGTTAAGGTGTTAACCAGCAACCTATTTCACAGAGCTCCTCCCTTTGTCACTTCTATCTGCACTAACAGTCTTTTCCCTTACACTTTCTATTTCTTTTATTCAGTCACTAGAATGGAATGACGAGCCTATAGAAGAACAAGCTGGAACGGAAGCAGTTCCTTTGGAAATCAATGACGCAAGTGAACAGAGTTTTGAAAAGAAAGTTAATAGTTTGGTCGTCGTTAATGAAGAAAACGAATGGGACAAGCTTCTGCGAGTTAGGTGAGGAACTTTATCTTGTAGTATGTTTTCATTATTTAGTCATGTATGGTATCCATGCCTGCTACTTCTCTGTGTCTCATACTTTTTTAATCTCTTCATCTACGAGAAAGGTTTGTGAGGGAAGGAGCATAAAAGGTATTCAAAAAGTCAGTGGAGCCTTATTTATGTAAATTTCATGATATAGTATCATCAAATACATTTAAACTTGTTATAGAATTAACAGGAAGAAGGTATGCAGCCATGACAAATAACAAAATAGAAATGCTTTCGTCAAGTCGTCAAAAGGATAAAGCATTCACTAATCCTGCTAATTAAACACTCATTAATTTCTTAATACCTAAGCACTGCAGATACCCTCTAACCCCCCTCCACCCCAAACTATAAGCTTAATTAGTTTCTCTGCAGGGTTAAATCTTTTGGCCTGTTGTAGATAATTGCTTTCCAATTTTGTAGATGGGAGAAATATCAGAATGAGGAGGAAGCAGCTCTAGGTCGTGGGAAACGCCAAAGAAAGGCTATTTCTTACAGGGAGGCATATGTAGCTCATACCACTGTAGCACCAAATGAAGTATTACCTCTCTCTCTCTCTCTCTCTCTCTCTCTCTTGCTGGTAGTTGAACTTATGAATGGGCATGTCTACTTTCTTTATGCTAAAGCTCAGTAGCTTAAGATATACTTCCTCCGCTCAGTAGCTTAAGATATACTTCCTCCGTCTCTTAAAATAGACCACATTTGCCATTTTGGGATGTCCCTTAAAAATAGACTAATTCTATTTAATGAAATTTTTTTCTCTATTGAGGTGGGTCCCTCTCCACTGACAATATTCCAATCACTTTTCTTTCTATCTCTCTCTTACTTTACCAATTGTGCGTTAAACTCGTGCCGTTTCAAATGTTGTCTATTTTTCAGGATGGAGGAGTAGTATTTTTTGCTAGTTATGAATAGTGAGTGTTGAATCTGATAAATTTAGAATAGTCTCACTAGTAATTGTTATTCTGTGGTATGATAGAACGGAGCTGATGAGGAACCAGAGCATGAACCCGAGCCTGAGCGTGAGTACACACCGGCAGGACGGGCTCTAAAAGAAAAATTGTGAGTTTTCATAGTTGAAAAGCATTCATTTGTTTCTTTCCAATGTTTATCCTATTGATTGTGTTTGATGCTTTTATCACGTTTAGCTAGTTCGGCTTCTTAGTTAATGCAAATAAGTTGTCTTTGTCTTTATTTCTGATGTAAATTTATTTCTGACAATGTAACAGACTGCTGTGCTTGTTTGGCTACACATAGAGTGCACAGGATTTGCACAAGTTTGAATCTTGCTATTTGTAGGATTAAATGACTTCTGTAAATTCAAATACAAAATTATTTTCTTTTTTCTGAAATGTCTTCATTAAAATTGTGTCCTTATTTTGCTCGAGGTCAGTGAAAAATTGTATAAATCTGAATACGTTCATTTTTCAACAGCACCAAACTCCGTCTGAGGCAAAAGGAAAGATTATCCAGAAGGGATGTGACAGAATCTTCAACTCCAGTTCAGAGACCAGATGGTGTCTTAATACCTAATGTCCATGAAGACAGTCAAACGGCTACTCAATCTCGGTGTGCTGAAGAAAAACCTACAATGGTTGATGTGGACAACAACAATCACAGTCAGCCAGTAGGACGCAACAGCATGACTGACTCAGCCTTGAAGTTGGGAAGGATGTCAAAGCAGAAAACTAATTTTCCTCTGGAATTTTCTCGGAATTATGATCAGATGCAGGGCACTAGCTCAATAGATGCTATGCGCAACAACTTGCTGCCAGTTATAGGATTATGTGCACCTAATGCTCCAAACAACATGGAGATGCTGCACCGTAAAGCCCCTAGACCTTACCGGCAATTCAAGCAAGGTATTGGGCTAGATTTTCCCCTACCCGCTTCCTGTTCTGCCTCTGGCCCGTCCAATGAGATCAGCGGCAAAGGTAGTGAGATGGCTCCGTATATGTTACCCGATCGTTTACCTGGAACTTCTCAGGCGCTGAGCAAGAGTGATGCCCCTAGATATCCACCCTTTACTCCAGTAAGTAAATATCTATACATCTGTCATGTTTAGATTTATTTATTCAAATGTAATTCGAGTTGCGTCTTTTCTGCAGCATTCTTTGAATATCCTTAAAGGTAAAGGGACTATGATGGAGAACTCGAGGAATGCAGGCAGTATGTTTTCTGATTTTCAAGAAAAGATGCTACTGCCCAAACTGCCTTTTGATGAGAAGTTGCTGCCTAGATATCCATTTCCGGGTGCAAACATGCTGAGTGCAGCTCCTGATATGTTTCCAAGCTTATCATTGGGATCGAGAGTTGCAGAGCCATCTGAAGCTGCCCATAACAATCTTCCCATGCTGCCATTGTTTCCCAATCTCAAATTCCCACCAGATCCATCAAAATATAATCAACAAGAACATGAGATGCCTCCGGCATTTGGCACAAGTCAGATGACACCTCCATTCTCGTCTTTCCTGAAAACCACAGGAAGGTTCTAGAAAACATCATTCTGAGAACTGGAGCTGGATCAAACAGCATGCTGAAAAAGAAATCTAAGTTAGATATCTGGTCCGAGGATGAGCTTGATTCTCTTTGGATAGGCGTACGTAGGCATGGAAGGGGCAATTGGGAGGCTATGATACAGGATCCGAGGTTGAGGTTTTCAAAGTATAAAACAGCTGAGGATTTGGCAGCAAGGTGGGAAGAAGAACAACTGAAGGTCCTAGATGTGCCATGGCTTCCTACACTGAAGCCTCCTGTACCTCCCAAGTTTTCTAATCCTCTGTTTTCTGGAATATCTGATGTGATGATGGCACGGGCACCGCACGGAGCTTCCTCAGATGGAATGATGGCACAGGCATTGCACGGTACAAAGTTCAATGGGCCAATGAAGTTCCATCCACACGTAACAGACATGAGATTGGGCCTTGCTGGTCCATCCGCTGCACCGTATTTAGAACCATCTGATGCACCTCCTGTGAATTGGCCATTTCCCCGCGATTTTTTTGCTGGAAACATTGAGAGACCATTCGGTTCTTCTGGTGCACCTATGGATTCACCATTTCTGCTGAACTCACTAGGCACTAGTTGTTTGGATCCTCTTGCAATGCTGCAAAGAGTGAAGCAAAGGGATGCAGCAGCTGGTTTGGGGATAATGCCTGGCCTTACGGGAAGCACTGACCTCGCACGTTCTATTCCAGTTCTTGATGACAACATTCAAAAACCTTTCCAAGTCTAAAGGAAAGGAAGAGGCTGCTGGATTTACATCACCGAAAGGGAAACTGCCTCATTGGCTTCGAGAAGCAGTGAATGCTCCTGGTAAATCACCAGAGCCTGAGTTGCCTCCTACTTTATCCGCGATAGCACAATCTGTCCGTGTGTTATATGGTGAAGGCTCATCTCAAATTCCTCCGTTTCTCGTCCCCGGACCACCTCCACCTAAACCCATGGATCCTTTGCATGGATTAAAAAAGAATAAGAAGAAGAAAAAGAAAAGGAAGTCACACGGCCCTAGAGAAGACGTTGCCTCGATCTCTACAGCTCAAGTGCCTGTGCAGGCAATATCAGAGACTTCAGGTTCGGGGTTCCCCACGATTAAGGTTGATCCGAGCGTGCCAGGTCTCAACTTGGAAACAAGTCAGCCATCATTATCTGCACCAATTCCTCCCAAGATTTGTTTTGCAGGACTGTCACCTTCTCCTGAAGTTCTTGAATTGGTAACTACCTGTCCGGCCCCTGGCCCGCCTCCCAGAACACACACCGACAGCATGGAACCCAAGGCAGATGCTTTTGTTAGTGAACAAGTAGAAGAAGAGGAATCCGATACCCCAGTCGCAGATGTGGAAGAGAAAGCACCTGGCTTGGAAGAAGAGGCTGCAGGAACTGGAGATTTGTTGCAATCGCAACTGGAGCCCGACAAGGGGAAGGAGGATGTATCTTCAGAAGGGACAATATCAGATCATCCTGATAGCTACGATGAAGCATAGATGATGGCCCCTTATCTAGATACTAATCATTTTTGCAGTGGAGTTTCTGATTTTACTGTATTTATAGAGGAGGTATTTTGATGTACAGTTTTATTGTAAGATAGAAAAAAAATGTAGATTGGTGGCGTTATAGTATTTTATACCAAAATTGAGATTGCTTAGATTGTGTTCATTAATCTAGCTGGTAGGTGCACCTCATTGCTGATTCAAAATGTCAAATTGCTCTTATTTCATCTGAGTTAAGTCCCTTTTGTTTGTGTTTTTGCTACACACTTTTATTTTTCCAACTGCCTCTTGCATGTTTTGTGAAAACAAAAGTTATATACATTATTGTCTCTAATGTGTCATTTGTTGCTTGTCCTGTTCTTACAAGGAGGTGAGTCTACAGCCAAAATAGGTGTTGTTAATTTCAATCTACCTAATACTACTTCCACAAAACAAGCTACTCATCAAGATGACTGACAAGATGAGCCAATGTGACACCAAGAGGGCCAGAATAGACCGGAAAATGAAGCAGCATCAGGCGTGGACACTCTGGGACGACCTCGACTCTACACTGGGTGTAGCTTGACCAATGAGTCAGCACACAAGTAATATCGGAATCATCTCGTTCGGGGGTCGGGGCAGCATCCAAGTTGTTCATCCGCGTCTCTCGTTCCTAAAGATAACCCTCGGATTTGCCCGATGCCAAAAAATGGATTCTTCTTTTTTTGTTTTCTAGATTTCTGTTTTTTTTTCCTTCTCTAGATTTCTATTTTTTTGGGTTTGGGATGAAAGTTGATCATCTTGTTTGTATTGATATAAGTCTAAACATTGTTGGAACCTAAGCTCGGTTAACGCAATTTGACTTGGTCGTACGAATGACAAAAGATTTAATTTCATAGAATCCATCTATGTTTCGAGTGGATGATCATGGGATGTTCATATTTTCAAAACCAATTTCCGGTAGAGTGAGAAATAATGAATATTTGACACTATGATATAGAGTTGTGAGATTGATTAATATGTGTGAGTTAATCCCACATTAGAATCAATAAAGACTAAATTTTTAGTTGTAATGAATTAAGTGTGCTCCCACCTCGAGGCCAGGGTCGTGGACCTTGGGTGTTCTTTGGGCATGGGCTTTATCCAAGCTCATCTTAATCATATTAAGGGGTGTTCGGTTGACAAAATAAAATCTCATGATTAAATATGTATCATGTTTGATTCATAAGATTGAACTCTTCAACTTAATCCTAGATAGATAGTCTCATGATAATTAGTCATAGCCTTCATCTCCAACTAAAATAATCCCACAACTTAATTCTAGATGGATAGTCATTTGAAATGGTGATACCACTGACAGGTGTAGAGTAATACTATAAACGTTGTATTTTTGTCTACTGTTGAAATTATTAAGTCATCTTTCTCTAATTTCATTATTTAGTCATCTCATCTTTACATTTGCTTATCTATTTTTTTAACATTTATTCTTGGGTGAAATACATAACTTAGGTGGATGTGCTTTTCCCCAGCAAAAATGCTTCTAGGTTTAAAAGTTACGTATAGGTAGGATCATTCATCAATAGTATATATGCATTATTGCTGAATAAATAGTTGGAAGAATTACAAAAATATCTCTCCTTTCAACAAGTGGAAACCAAGTCATATTTCCAATGAAAAAAAATAGTTTTCTCCATTTAATTATTTTGAGTTGATATAATATGTTTCTTCCGCTATTTTCGTGGACTAAGGAGTGATAAAACTATAATGGTTAGGTACTCAACAACTTTCAAAACCAATAAATTAGTAGCTAAGAAGTCAAAGGTTATTTTTCTATATATACTCAAATTTTCTATACATGTTTTCCCAATTTTATTAATCTAAATACATGAATTTTGAATTTCTGTTTTTTCTCCTCAAATTATTTTTATTCTATCTATTATGTCATCAAATTAGGATATTATACATTTAACTTCGAATAGATACGTTTTCTCAAACAATTTTCGTAATATATTAGTATAAACATTGCATATTGACAATAAATATTTAGTTTATATATTTATAAACACTGGTATTGTTCTTTGAAATTTAGGGACTATACTCTCAACCCTAATCATAATCACACAAGTTTCCCCATCAGATTAATCGAGCTCCGATTATAATTCAATCTCAGATACATTCTTCCATTAAAACGATGCCGTTTTAGTGACTGGTCTAAATTGCCATATTTTCGACGAACACATACAACTTTAATTTGAACAATATAATTTTAGAGAAAAACTTAAATTTCATATATAGATTATAAAAAAACAAAAACGCATAAAAGTTCGTACATTTATATGGTAATTTTCATCTTCTATACTCCCTCCGTCCGCGAATAGGAATCCCATTTTTTTATTTTAGTGCGTCCGTGAATAGGAGTCCCGATTCACTTTTACCATTTATCCTAACCTCCACTAACTCATTTCACTCACATTTTATTTAAAATTAATATATATAAGTGAGACTCATATTCCACTAACTTTTTTCCATCCACTTTTCTTAACATTTCTTAAAATCCATGCCGCCATGAAATGAGATTCCTAATGGCGGACGGATGGAGTATTTAATAAACAATGACGTTCCAATGAATGGTCAAATTTGTCATGTTTTTGAAGAAAAAGTGATTTCAGTGGAAAATCTATAATAACCCAAAATTCATATATTCACATTAAAAAATAGAAAAGATTAAGAATTCATGAATAAATACAAAATTACAAATAACCTAATTTAAATTCATACATGATTTTATATGAATAATCCTATTAGCGTTTGGTTTGCAAGATTATACCTAAGGATTAAATATATAAGATGCTTGTTTCATGATATTAAATCACACAACTCAATCCTAAATGGATAATCATGAGATAATTAGTCCTAACTAAACCCCCAACTAAAATAATCTCACAACTCAATCCTCCTATATTATATCTTGATACTATTTTATCTAAAAAATCGAAGACCAAATTCACCATCTATCACCTATTATGTCGCGAGTTTAGGATATGATCAATCTCTCTTACCTATTATTTCACGTGATTAGGATATACCACACACTCATACTCATATCTAGCTTCAAACAAGTAGGATTAGGAATACCAATTTTCGTAAAATATTACAAAGATTGCATATTGACAATACGGGGAAACATATATTTTACAACTTACACGCAACAAACCACGACAAAGACTACAGAGACAAATATAGTGACATTTGATATAAATATTTAAAGTTGGCATGGTAATATTGTTTGCAAGAAAGCACCAATAATCTCTCGTTGGAAAACAAAAAAACTGAAAAAGATTATGACTTGGTAAACTGAATCTAAAATCCCATTCTAAAATGAAAAGGGTTTTAGATAACGATCGAAATCTTCAATCTTTATAAATGGAAAATGGATTTTAAGTGCAGGACTTTGAAAATTCGGGATAGGGAACGTAAAGATTGGATCTTTAATTCAATGTGTATGAAATTATGAATATTGGATTTACCTATTTAGATAGTCTTCTTAACCTTTGATGAATAGTATGCCAAATAATTAACTGTGTAGTTATTTTCGAAGAGCTTACCAAATCAATACAGTAGTCTTCGTTAATTTCAGTTTCCTCCACCTTTCTCATGCTTTCTTTAATAAATTGGGAAGTAAATCGACATCTGAAGCTGCTACTCTTTCTCGAACGGCGCCAGGGACGATGGACCTTCAGCTGACCAACGTCGCCGGCGAGGAGGATAGGTTGTTGGGCGACTCCGACGATGGGGATTCTGACAACTTGCGCAGGATTCAGGTGGGCGTGAGTGGGATGACCTGTGCAGCCTGCTCGAATTCTGTGGAATCGGCGCTGAGGAGCCTCGACGGCGTCGTCACGGCCTCCGTCGCCTTGCTGCAGAACAAGGCTGACATTTCATTCAATTCGTCCCTGCTCCAGGTCTCTTTGACTCTTTCAACTTTGCTTGAATTGTGTTAATCCTTTGTATGTGGTTGTCTCTGCAATCAGTTTTGAACTCAAGTTTGTATATTGGATAGCAATTGGGCTTCCTCAGATATAGTTGTTCTGGATCATGGGTTTTGCTTAATTATTGCTGTGAATTAGTTGAATTGTGGTTGTTTTCTTGGAAGGTGTATTTAATGAGTGGCTTACTACAGTTGAGAGTGGTGTGCCATAATTAGTCACAACTTACAACACACTAGCTATCAAAACATAAGCTGTTTGAACTCTAATTGGCTGATTCAAACTGATCTTTTTCAAGATTGTGGTTATCTCTTCTTGACTCCATGTTACTCGTCTGAAATGCTGAATGAATCAATGAGTGATAATTACTTGTAATGCTTCAGATAGTACATTCTTGTTCAAGTGCTTTTCCAGTATTCAGTAATGTTTTTGCGTTCAGTTCTTATTATGAGGTTCCACTGCAATTCTTTGCGGTTTATTGTGATCCTCTTTCCATTTTAGCACTTGTTATGTTGGCCTTCCAGTTGCAAGCATCTTTACAGCTCTGTTGGGCCCTTTCTATCCTGTTTCTTGTCTCAGGATGAAGACATTATAAATGCAATTGAAGATGCTGGTTTTGAGGCTGAAATTCTACCAGATCAAATTGCTATGAAATCGAATCCACGACGGACCTTAATAGGTCAGTTTACTATAGGAGGAATGACATGTGCAGCTTGCGTAAACTCTGTGGAAGGGATTCTAAGGAATCTACCAGGTGTTAAAAAGGCGGTAGTTGCCTTGGCTACTTCTCTAGGTGAGGTTGAATACGACCCAAGTTTTATTAGCAAAGAAGATATAGTCACTGCAATAGAAGATGCTGGTTTTGAAGCTTCATTTGTACAGAGTAATGAGCAGGACAAACTTTTGCTTGGGATTTCTGGAATTGCAAGTGAAACTGATGTACAGTTGTTAAATGATATACTTTGCAACTTAAAGGGTGTGAGGCAATTTTCTATTGACCAAACAACACAAGATTTGGAGATTCATTTTAATCCAGAGCTTCTTGGTGCCAGAATATTAGTTGATGCGATTGAAAGTGACAGCTCTGGAAAATTTAAATTGTTTGTCAAGAACCCTTATGCTAGAATGTCTTCTAAGGATCTAGAGGAGTCTGCAAACGTGTTTCGCCTATTTACTGTTAGCTTTATTCTCAGCGTGAGTATTCTATAGAACTTCTGTTATGCCTGAGCCTCAGTGTACAGTATTACTGCTTATGTTTTTGTTTTATCTGTCTGAGATCTTAATCCAAGAATTACTTGGATGAAAATTATCTACTATTACTTATGCGCTGGCTCACTAATTAGAGGGTGTTTAGCTGAGCTTATAAACTTCTTAAAATAGCTTATAACCTGTTTAGCAGCTTATATTTATAAAGTCCAAGCAAAATATGTTCCTTGACCCATCTTATTGCTTAATGGTCTTATGAACAAGCCTACTATGTTTGTTATTTCCAGCATATACCTTCCTTTGCATTTCTTTTGAATCTTCTCTCTCTAGCTTATAAGCTCAGTTATCCAAGCACTTTGAAAACTCTGAGCTCTTAACACATTACTTCTTATAAGCTCTTTAAATATCTTATAGGCTGTCCAAGATAAGCTTAGCCAAACACCCTCTTAATGTAAGCTTGCTGTATTACATTGTTACTCGGAACTTAAATAGTGGTTATAAAAATTAATTTATTGTTTAATTGAAACTAGTTTCTTGGTTACAGTCCTAACCACTTAATGACCTTCAGTATCTGCACATTTTTTACTTAAAAGTTTTTCTTTTAACTCCTATTCAACCTGCTTCAGGTTCCCCTTCTTTTCATGAGAATTGTCTGTCCGCGCATACCTTTATTGTATTCTTTACTACTTTGGCGTTTTGGTCCGTTCCAATTGGGTGATTGGCTGAAGTTGGTTTTGGTATCTGTTGTTCAATTTATTATTGGCAAGCGCTTCTATGTTGCAGCTGGCAGAGCGCTTAGAAATGGTTCAACAAACATGGATGTCCTGATTGCATTGGGAACTTTTGCTTCATACTTCTATTCCATATATGCATTGCTCTATGGTGCAATAACTGGGTTCTGGTCTCCAAGGTACTTTGAAACAAGTGCTATGCTGATAACTTTTGTACTTCTTGGAAAGTACTTAGAAAGTCTGGCCAAGGGTAAAACATCAGATGCTATTAGGAAGCTTGTGGAGCTCACTCCTGCAACTGCTACATTGCTTATCAAAGACACAGGTAGGTGTTTGTTGTTGTATGCAATGTTTCTATTGAATTATACTTGTTTTTTATTCACTAAAAGAATTGGGCAGCATATATGATATTTCTGATATTGGAATGCATCTTCATATATCTGATTGGGCTAAACGGGACTTGTAACATTGCAGGTGGAAAAGTTGTAGGAGAAAGGGAAATTGATGCTTTATTGATTGAGCCTGGGGACCTATTGAAGGTGCTTCCAGGGACAAAGGTACCCGCTGATGGTTCTGTAGTATGGGGTTCAAGTTATGTGAATGAGAGTATGGTCACTGGTGAATCTGCTCCGGTTCTGAAAGAGATCAATTCGCCAGTTATCGGGGGTACTATCAATTTGCATGGTTCACTTCACATAGAGGCCAACAAAGTGGGATCTAATACAGTTTTAAGCCAAATTATATCCTTGGTTGAGGCAGCACAGATGTCTAAAGCTCCCATTCAAAAGTTCGCTGATTTTGTAAGTTATCTTTGTTGATTTATCATATTAATTTATATAAGCACTTTTCAGTTTGTCTGGTTCTGGACAGACAAAAGAGTCTCCTATAATTTATATGTAAGGGCCGGATATGAAAGCAGTAAAGATAACTTGTAGTTGGATTATCACATTGAGAGTCAAACCTAAACTATAGTAGCAGCTTCTTTTATCGATATATGATCCCTCCAAAGGAGGTGCCATGTTTAACTCCTGTGCTTGTTACAAATTTAACTGATAATTTTTACCACTTGTCCTGACTTATAAATCATTTTCCTCACATTGGGCATTGGTGACTGATACAGATTGCGAGTATCTTTGTGCCGTCAGTAATAACTTTGGCACTATTGACATTACTAGGATGGTAAGCTTAATATGGGCAAACTTGTTCTCTCATATAGTTGGCAATTAGTAATGTTGAAGTAAATTTTTTTTGACATCCATGTGCAGGTATGTTGCTGGGGTTCTTGGAGCCTACCCTAAGGAGTGGCTGCCGGAGAATGGCAATTATTTTGTATTTTCCCTTATGTTTGCAATATCAGTTGTTGTGATTGCTTGCCCATGTGCACTTGGGTTGGCTACCCCAACTGCAATCATGGTAGCAACGGGAGTAGGAGCTAAAAATGGTGTGCTGATTAAAGGAGGAGACGCACTGGAGAGGGCGCAAAAGATCAAGTATGTCGTATTTGATAAGACGGGAACATTAACCCAAGGGAAAGCCACAGCGACAACTGCAAAAGTTTTTTCAGGAATGGATCGTGGTGATTTCCTCACTTTAGTAGCATCAGCTGAGGTAAAAAAAACCCCAAACTTTACATTAGAGAATTTGAGCTGCGCACAGACAACTTGAGTTAAATAAATGTCCCTAATTTTCTTTTATTTGGTACAGTCTAGCAGCGAACACCCATTGGGGAAGGCTATACTTGATTATGCACGCCATTTCCATTTCTTCGATGACCTTTCTGATACAAAGAATGGTCACAGCAACAACAAGTCCTTTGATTGGCTTCTTGAAGTAACTGATTTCTCTGCTTTGCCCGGACATGGTGTGCAATGCTTTATTGATGGAAAAAAGATTTTGGTGAGTTTCTTTATTCAGACTCTGCACATCTTAGAAGAAATTCGTCTGAGGGTTGAATATATTCGTTTAAAAGGTTGGCAACCGGAAGCTGATGGCTGAAAATGGCATCACTGTCGAGGAGCACGTAGAGAAGTTTGTGGTGGACTTGGAAGAAAGTGCCGAGACGGGGATACTTGTCGCGTATGATGATGATCTAATTGGTGTTATGGGGATAGCAGATCCATTGAAGAGGGAAGCTGCTGTCGTGATAGAGGGCCTCAAGAAAATGGGCGTCGTTCCTGTCATGGTCACCGGTGATAACTGGAGAACTGCTCAAGCTGTCGCGAAAGAGGTTTGTTATCTTCGTTCGTTGCATTTTTTCTCTACAGAAAAAACTGATTGACACGGTTTGGGTTTTAGGTGGGGATTACAGACGTGAAGGCAGAGGTGATGCCGGCTGGAAAGGCTGATACTGTGCGGTCACTTCAAAAGGGGGGGAGTTTGGTAGCGATGGTGGGTGATGGGATCAACGACTCTCCTGCTCTGGCAGCAGCAGATGTAGGCATGGCGATAGGAACAGGGACGGATATTGCAATAGAGGCAGCGGATTACGTGCTGATGAGAAGCAGCTTGGAAGACGTGATCACGGCTATAGATCTGTCGAGGAAGACGCTGCAACGGATTCGTGTGAATTACGTGTTTGCAATGGCGTACAACGTAGTTGCGATCCCAGTAGCAGCCGGGCTTCTGTTTCCCTCTCTGAAAATCAGGCTGCCGCCGTGGGTCGCCGGCGCTTGCATGGCACTGTCATCTGTGAGTGTTGTGTGTTCATCTCTGCTGCTCAGGAGATATAGAAAACCAAGGCTTACAACTTTACTGGAGATCACTGTAGAGGACTAATAATAGTCAAGTAGTGAGAGAAGCAGAGTTGCCAGTTTTATTGGGATGTATTTTTGTCTTGTAGAATATAAATGAGATGTATTCATCCGAAAATTATAAAATTTTCTGATGTCATTATATGTGTACATATCAACACTTTTATAGAGGTTAAGACTTAAGAGTATTTACACCTAAAATTAGCACAATACAAATATTTAATTTTGATTCATTTATGATAAACATAATTAAGGTATAGATGATATAAGATTAGACCTATAATTATAGTAGTAATAAAATCAAGATAAACATAAGATTAAGATAAAAAAAAATAGTGTTTTAGAATCTTTCTCCCGTCTCCACCGCATTGGCATGAATTCCATATCAAGCGTCACATTACGGCGGAACGAAGGGGGAGGAGGTTGAGTCGGGTGACATTCTGCCACGCGCTCACTCCCGGCCAATTGGATCGCAATGTGAAGCACACTTGTTGGTATGCGAGTGAGCTTTGTTTTTTCTAAAATTTAATTAATTACTTTTCAAATCGAGAAAAATATTTTAAATTCAAAATAATATCAATTACTCAACGGATTTCTATCCATTTATTTTCTTATTTTTCATTATTTTCTCTCTAAATTTTTTCACTATCTTCATCGGTTGCGGCGATCAAATCAATTGGTGTATGCCAACATGTCGGGTGTCACCCCTAGATCTACGACGCCCCACCTAGCGGCACCCACCCCAAATAGTAATTGGATGAAATCCAATTCACCGAAGACTGATTTTCTGCTCTGGAGGAAACTAGCAAGATCCTCAAAGTGTACGTTCATATTTCAGATGATCCGATTGTCGAAAACAACCAGAAGGCGAAACCCTCATCAACCAATCTCGATCAAATGGGTCTGCCACATGGACTTACAACACTATGCTTTTGGTTATTTCAAACAAGTGAGCCTTGAAATTTAAAATTTCTTCATATTTTCAATATTAATATAGGCAGTATGTCGCATTAAAATCAGTATTATCGATGTGTGGGCTCTAGGGGCATGAAATAGATAATGGGCTTTGTATTTGGATTTGTCACCCAACTTAATTGGTCACACTTTTTCGGATAGTCTTTTTACTTGGGAAGTCCGAAATGAAAAGCATAATCTGCTCACTGCAATTCCCTCGATTTCTTGGTTAGTTTCGAAATCAATTTTAAACAAAATTTGATTATTCGATTTGGATCAAGCTGCGCAAGTTAAATCGTCACGGAACTACCTTGTGCTGTGTTCCGTTGAGGTTGAGAAACTGCTTGAAATGGCCAACACCGTTTCTTTTCTTGCTTCTTCTTCTTCTTTCACCAATAAATCCCCAAACTCGAGGATTTATTGTCAGAATTACCCTCTCGCCAGCAAAATTATCGTCAAAAGTAAGTTCATTTCAGTTCCCTCGCCGTTTGATTTCATCATTTTCAACTTATTTTATCTCAATTCTTATCTTCTCTTGCTCATAACATCTCTAAGGACTCAATTTCGATTCTGTTCTACACTAATTTTGTTCAGCTTCTATGTTTTAATTATGTTGTACTATACTATTTTTATTTGTATATTTTGTCTTTCAGAGGAAGCATTTTAAAAGGATGTTTCCTCGTAAACACAGAATTTGAAGCTCACGTCTTTCTTCCATTTATTGTTATATGCATTATTATTATTATAAATTCTCATTCATTTCCAACAGATATGAAATGTTGTATGTATCAAACTGTAAGCTCTGTGCTTGAGTTCAATTAGACTTATAGGGAGACAATGGCAACTTCGGTAACTTGGCATGCTCCCACGGCTGTCTTGTAAAATAAGCCACATTTGAATGAAATTCAGGAGGTCTAATACAACAATTCTATTAATCTAGCTTCTATATCTTGGCTAGCTGGCTGCAAGCAGTAGAATGAGTTCATTTGGAGATTGTCTTACAAAATGTAGACACTACTTTCTCAATGATCTAATAGATGATGCTTTGAATAATTTCTTTTCGACACAAACTCTGTTACAGCTTAGAAGTGCAAAAGTTTTGAATACATAATTAAGATCTTTGGGATTATGATGTTAGAGGTGTAGAAATTCCTTATCATGTTGGAGAGCTTTCTCTTTATATAGCTTTTGTAAGGAAATGGTGGTGTTCAATTTGAGGCTTATTTTCAACTAGTTGGCATTTTACCAAAATGTCATTAGTGTATACAAGTACTTGCATACCTGAGGGGGTGACTGTGGTGCCCTTATATCCTTTGAATTTCATTAATAGTGGACAGAACAAGCAACAAATACCTGCAATTTCTGGCTTTTTTCCATCTAGTTAAGACTCGGTGCTCCTTTTTTCTTATTTTATCCCTTCCCAGTGGTATTCATTACTTTCTTTTTTGCTCAAGCAAAGTAAACTATTTCATGTATTTCAAAAGAACTAGCTTTTGGCCTTCATTCTTGTTACTAATTTACTAAAACTATTTTGGTTATTAATTGTACTTGAATGCAGATCTACCCTTTTCGGCAAGTGAAAGTCGCCTTCTGAAGGAATTTTCAAAGTATGGACAGATAGCCGAAGGTAGATTTGGTGGGATTTGTTCTTCTACTAAGTTTTAGTAATTAGTTTATGATGATTTATCTATGTCACTGGCAGTAAGACTTGTCAAGGACGAAGTTAGACAGAAGTCAAAAGGATTTGCATTCATCCAATACACCTCACAAGAAGCAGCATTACTCGCTCTAGAAAGCATGGATTATCAGGTTCCATACCATACAATTGATTTAGCTCAATGACAAAAATGACATATGAAGAGTCTCTTTGTTTATTCTTTCTATTGTTTCAGTTGTTTGACGAGAGACAAGTGTTCGTTGAACTTGCAAAACCTCGTAAAAGTGATTTCGGTGGATACCCAAGAACCTCAGGCCCCCTCAAGAACAAAGCTTGGCAATTCTAGATGATGTTGAGTAGTGACATAGGTTGCTGTTTAACTAAATTACACACTGATTCGGCCTCATTCATTCTGCTTCAGAAATACTATATGAACTGTTTGTGTTAGTATAGGACTGGAAATATATTTGCTTGGTTGTTAAAAATCTCTGAATACTGGTCATTAATCAATACTTATTTGGCCTCTTAGTGCAAAAGATGTTTAAAAGCTTCATGATTATGGGATATAATAAAAATTGGTGTAGGTTCCAAAATATTATACATGTTGTTTGGCTTTGTTGTTTCCTTTTGAATGCTTGTGGTTGTTGGAAAAAGTAATACAGAGGCTCAAAAGATTATAGAATCAATGATAATCATAAATAAAGCATTCCATCACAATGAGTTGATTGTCTGTTGCAAAAAAAAACATAAGCATAATCTAACTTGAGGCGTTGTGACACTAGATTATAACAAAAACTAAAACCATGAAACTCTACAGCATAGCTTTACTCGATAAAACCTCCATATTATGCATTTCTCCTCTATCATTTCAGCAGCAGTTTTCTTTGTTTTTGCTTTTCACTTGCTTATCCTTCCTCTTGCTCTAGCTTCTCCCCCACTTGTATCTTGTAACTCTTGTTATCATGGAAAAAGCAGCCTCGGGTGAGGGAATCGGGCTTTCCCTGAGGATGTCTCGCCTGATT
>NW_024598558.1:0-43099 GCF_004379255.2 Salvia splendens | reverse complement strand
ACGACCTGCCAAATATCAACATATTTGAATTGTTTACCGGTGTCCTGGTTGTAGACGCGCAAAGCCGCCCTCAGAATGTCGGCTCCCGAAGCTCCACTTTGGTAGTGCGCCGCTTCGGTCGAGTAGATGCCGCAGAATTTTTTGACCTGTTTGTCGACTCGGCCAAAGTGAGAGCGGAGCATCTTATATGTGCGCTTCCGGGACCCTTTCGGCTTAATCTGGTGGTAGATCTCGGTGACCTTTTCCCAGAAGCACTTGTTGGGTTGTTGATTCCAGACGACGGGATCGTACGAGACGGTGATCCAGACGTTGTACACCGCCATCGTTTCGTTGTTGATGTACGGATGCCGGCCTAGATCCTCTTCTTCCTCCTCCGCCTCGGCCTACTCCCAGAGTGGGTTCAACGGGGAAATCCTCCCGAATCTGGGATAATCCCTGCGAATACCGCGGGGCGGAGGGACAAGCGTATGCATCTACGTCAAAAGTGAGTGGTTGGTACCCACCCGGCGTCGCCGAGGTGTCCGGCGTCGACGAACCGGAACCACCCAGTGTGTTGTACATGGTCTCCCAATCGTTAAACGTGTTGAGATCCCATCCGCCGGAGCCGTCATGGCCGGAGTTGCCGTAGCCGGATATTTTTTGATGAGATGTTAGATGAAAATTGGAGAGTAAATGAAGTTGATTTAGGAAGAATAGATATGTAGTTGTGTGTGAAATGAGGATAAATTAGGAGTATTTATAGAGTAAAAAAAAAAAAAAGGGAAAACGGTAATAATAAACGGTAATATTACCGTTTATTTTTTTTTTTTTTTTAAATTCAATTTTTTTTTAAAAAAAGATTTATTGCGTCAGCACGGGCGCGCCATGTCGCCATGGCGCGTGGCGTGACAACCCGTCCCGCGTCTCGCAGGGACGGGTTACGGGATGCGATGGGAACGGTTCGGGGGCGGGACGGCGTGCCGCAACGCATCGCGCTGGCGTTCCGTTCCTCCGAAACGAAACGCGTGACGGTTCCGTGCCGCGTTGCGGATGCCGAGGAATGAAACGCCGGACGGTTCCGCGCCGTATTGCGGATGCCCTTATATATGTTGGGTTATTTTTATTTTTGTACTTATTCCATAAGATTATTAAAATTACTTTAGAGTATATATACGTTCTCATCTCACACATCTGACTGTGACTGTAAAAGAAGAGAAGTACATGTGAAAAAATAATTGTTAGAGCATCTCCAATGCACGGATGTCCCATTCGGACATCCACTAGGACTTCCCAAAAATACCTCCTGCCACGTCACTATGACTTCTCATCCCACTGCCACGTCACTAGGACATCCCATTCACAATCCGCCCTTCCCAATTCCCTTCCCACTAGGACTTCCCGCAATAAAAAAAATCAAAAATTCACAAATAAAGCAATTTACGTTTACGGAAATAAAATTTCAACACTAATACGAACGGGAAAAATTATCAACTTCATTAAAAAAAACATACATGATTTGAAAAAAAAATTACATAGTAATAAAATAAAAAAAGTAATAACATCAACGTCAACCCCTCCGCGTCCAAACCTCTTCGATAATATCGTGCTGAAGTCGAACATGTGCATCTGTTTGCCGCATGTCGGCATATGCACGCATCCGCTCGACCTCTCCATGAGGTACCCACATATTCACATTCGCGGTGGCCACGCCGTGACTTGGACCTGCACCCGTATCATCTTCATTGGTCCATTGAGTCAGTTCCGCAGCTTCATTTTCGACAATCATGTTGTGCATTATGATACATGCATACATGACATCGCCGATGTTAGGAATATACCACTGCCGTGCAGGACCCTTTTCTACCACCCATCGACTCTGGAGCACACCAAATGCCTGCTCCACATCCTTGCGCGCTGCTTCCTGACGGCTCGCAAAGTATGACTTCTTTTGTCCGAGCGGATGCTTGATTGTCTTCACAAAGACGGGCCAGTTTGAGTATATCCCATCCGCCAAATAGTATCCCATATTGTGCTGGTTGCCGTTGGCGACGAAACTGATGGCGGGACCAACGCCATTGCACTGAGCGTTGAACATGGGCGACGACTGGAGAACGTTGATGTCGTTGTTCGACCCGATGACTCCAAAATAAGCATGCCATATCCACAGCCGGTAGTCAGCTACAGCTTCAAGGATCATTGTGGGATGCTTGGCTTTGAAGCCGGTAGTGTACATCCCCTTCCAGGCGGCGGGGCAGTTCTTCCACTCCCAATGCATACAATCTATGCTGCCCAACATCCCAGGGAACCCGTGCACCGACCCATGCATATCTATCAGCCTCTAGCAGTCTTCGGGGCTCGGACTCCGAAGATACCGCTCCCCGAATATTGCTCTCACGCCCGCGCAAAAATTCTGCAGACACTCAACGGCTGTCGACTCGCCAATGTGGAGGTACTCGTCGAACATGTCGGCCGCGCCTCCGTACGCCAGTTGTCTGATTGCTACAGTGCACTTCTGTAAGGGCGTGAGTCCGGGTTTGTCAACTGCATCCTCCCTGATCCTAAAATACAAGTATCTTCTCTCTAAAGCACCCACGATATGCATAAACAACGGACGATGCATCCTAAAACGTCGCGGGAATAAGGCATCCCCAAAACGCGACTGCGGAGCGAAGTAGTCCTGATACAACCGAATATGTGCAGCAATGTGGTCACGGGGTATTGTAGTTCGACGACGGATCGACCGATGTACCGCCACCTGTTGTCGCCGCTGCTCCCTCTGGTGTAGCAGCCTATCTGTCGCACCTTCCACAGCAACCTCCAATTCATCCTCGCTATCACTGTCACTAGCCATTCTAGATATACTTGAAAATAGAAATGTAGAGAGAGAAACTTGTTAACACAAGTGGTGCGAATGATTTGAAGTTCAACGAGCCGTATATATAGAGTTTAAAAAAAATACCGGACGTCCGACCTGGACGTCCGACCCACGCCACAATGGCGGACGTCCGCCCGCCCGTCGCCCCCACGTCCGAGGACATCCGACGTCCTTACGGGACGTCCGTATCCGAGTTGAAACGCCACAATGGCGGACCTCCCGGTCGCCCGTCGCGGATGTCCGATCGGACGTCCGCCATTGGAGATGCTCCTCATTTATAGTAGTACTCTCTCCGTCCCTCAAGAATATACACTCTTTCATTTTTAGTCCATCTTATAAGAATATGCACTTTTTAATTTTGGAAAGTCTTTTCTCTCTAATGAGGTGGGACTCATTATCCACTAACAATACTTTATTTACATTTTCTCTCTACCTCTCTCTTACTTCACCAATTTTACATTAAAACCTGTGCCGACCCCAAAGTGCATATTCTTTGGGGACGGAGGGAGTATTAGTTTCTTATTAATATTATGTGTTATCAATTACTCACTCCGTCCCACAATAATTGTCACTATTTTCTATTTTGGTTCGTCCCATAATAATTATCACACTTCATTTTTACCATAAATGGTAAGTAGGTCCTACATTCCACCAACTCACTTCACTCACATTTTATTATAAAACCAATATAAAAAAGTGGGTCTCACATTCCACTAACTTTTCCAACCAATTTTTCTTTATATTTCTTAAAACTCATGTCCACCATAAGAGTGACAATTATTATGGGACGGAGGAAGTATGAGTTATGAATTGTTTACATATTTAATGTTAGAGCAGTGTAACTCGTTGCTGGTTTGAACTCGTCCTATCCAAATGAGCCAGCAGTGAGCCAGCGTTGCATACTTGCATGCATTCTATCTTGTGGGGTGGCTCACTGGGAAGTGGCACGTTGGTGAGAGAGAGCGCCACGCCTTAAAAGTATATTCTTTTAATTTCTAGTATTAGTTTATCTGTAAAAACACTAAATTCGTATATTTAGATTTTAAAAGTGCGGATGAGGAAACATGATAAGATGAAATATGTCTTTATTAATTTGTGGATTGATTAAGAATCCTTGAATTCCAGTAAAAAAAAAAAATCCTTGAATAAATAATTAGAAAGCCGAATCCCATCCCTCCACCTCCGTATAAATAGCGACGCATCGCATAAAAGCAAGTGTTGTTTTCTAGCATGAATTCCACTTTAGATTCTCTCCCTTCCCCCACACAAAATTAATACCAAACCCTAAATCATAAATTCTTCCCAAAACTCTCACCCAAAAATTAAATCACAATTTTCATCCGTCAATCGATTGAAATCAATGGACGGAGCGTGCTGCACAGCTCCTTCACCCACGACGTCGTCCTCGGAAATCTCGAAGCGGCAGCGCCGGCAGCAGCAGGAGAAACCCTACCGCGGCATACGGATGCGAAAGTGGGGGAAGTGGGTGGCGGAGATACGCGAGCCGAATAAACGCTCCAGAATCTGGCTCGGCTCCTACTCCTCCCCCGTCGCTGCGGCGCGTGCCTACGACACAGCCCTGTTCCACCTCCGCGGCCCCTCCGCGCGCCTCAATTTCCCCGAATTCATCGTCAAGGACGTCGTCGACGAGCCGCGCGATTTATCCGCCGCCGCGATTAGGAAAAAAGCCACCGAAGTCGGCGCCAGAGTCGACGCGATGCAAAGCGCGCGCTCCGGATCGGGCCGGGCTGTGGAGAAGCCCGATTTGAATGAGTATCCGAGCCCGGAGAGCTCGGAGGAAAATTGAATTAGTCTGAATACGGTTTGTGATATCATATCACATTTTTTTAATACTTAATTATTATTATTATTATTATTATTTTTTTTTTGGGTCTGTAATTTTCGCCGGATTGGTTAGGGGTTTGTAGTTGTAGCTTTGAATTTGGGTTTATGTAAAGGAGAAGCTTATAGAGATTAGCTTAATTGTGTGTTATCAACAGTTAATTGTATAAAAAAGCTATGGAATATCCTTTTATTAATTGGATTTATAGCTTAGTCGTTTGATGGTGTCGAAATTAACCAGAGTATGGTCAATAATTTAGATTAGATTATAGTAATAAGGAGTATATTTGATTATGTTATGGGAATGTATTGTGTGATTTTCTCTGTTCCATTGAATGCGTAGGAGTATGGCCTACTTTTGTGAGTTGAGATGCAAATTGATGTGTGGATAAGAGAGATAGAATTGGTTGCGCACACATTGCCAATAACACGGCTTCGATTTCCTCTAATATTGTCGCTCATTAATTTTATAATCTCTCCATCTCTTAAAAAATATTGTCTTCCATTCCATGGGGTCTCTCCTATCCAAGATGAACTTCAACATTTTCTTTTTAGTTTGTTTCATCCAACATAATTCATTACTAAAAATGGTATTTTTTTAATTTCTTTTTTTTCTTATTTTAATTTTTTACTTAATACACAAATAAAATTGTATAAATTTCATGTCTCCCAAGAAATGATCATCTTTCTTGAGATAATGGATGAGGAAGTATTTAAAATTTGATTCTTAAAAATAAAAACTTTTATAGGGGTGTGGAAAGTTAAAGCATAATAAATAAATAAATAAAAGAGAAAAAATTAATTAAAATATTATTAATAAAAATAAATTTTAAGATAAAGATTAAAAATAACACTCTTTTAAAAACAACTTACTAAATTTGGAATTGCTTTTGGCAACACAGGAGCAAAAATATTAGTACTACTACGCTGACAAAATTTAGAATATACTCCCTCTGTTTGCTAAGGGAGTCTCATTTTTATTTTAATATGTCTGCAAATAAAATCTCTTCATATTTATCATAAATGATAAAGTAGTCCCATATTCTATTAATTAATTTCATTTATATATCATTTAAAATTAATATATATATAAATAGTGTTCATATTTCACTTATTTTTCTTAATATTTTTTAAATTTATGCAGAAAAAGAAGTGAGATTTATATTCACGGAAAGAATGATGTAGGTAAGTTACAACTGGTATAATGTGTGGTGACAAAAATTTCGAAGCAAAAATAAAAATTAAAACATGGTAAACAAAGAGCCAGGACCAACGCAGGAATGTCACTCTTGGCATTGACAGTATTCTAAATTATTTTAAATAAAAATAATATTTATGTGGTCTACAACGTTATTATATTGTCGTAAATAAAAAATCGGATAATCATTCAAATGGTCTGGGCCCAGAATAGGCATTAAATATTGTATGCTCAATGGAATGGATATCATTTACTGTTACATAACATGTTCGTGATTTAATTGATAGTTCTTTTATTTTATATGAATACATGTACACAATCGGATGACCATTCAAATATAATTGCAATATTATAAATGAACAAGTAAGCCTAATATTATCAGTTACATCTAAACTCTTAAATACATGAGTATATATTAACAAATAAATTGTAAAAACATAAATTGTAAAAACTAGTTTGTCTCGTGACGTAAAACATAATTTCCTTTATAATGACAAAAATTACTACGTACTCTATTCGTCCAAAAGAATATGTATTCTTTCCCTTTTAGAATGTCCAACAAGAGTATGCACGTTCTAATTTTAGAAACTATTTTCTCTCTATTAGAGCATCCACGGTGGATGCCTATCTCTGGAGCTCACCCAGAGCCTATCTCCCTGCAATGAGAGTCCGTCCCAGAGCCTATCTCAGAGTCCATCTCATTTCCATATCATCACTATTTTATATTTTCACTTTTAATTGTTAGTGTTAAATAAAATGATAAAATAACAAGAAATAAAGACAACTCAATAAAAAAACAAATCATTAAAAAGAAAACATTCTATATTTAAAAAAATATTGAAAAAAACAAACTAAAACATTGATAAATATATTGTAAACATTGTGACTAAAGAGAAGTACAATGTAGAGTGAGATAAAATGAAGTGGGATAAATGTGAATAATTGGTAGGGAATAGGGTATATATATGGATAAAAAATGAATATAATAAAAAAAGAATGAGAAGATCGGCCCGCCGATGTAGCTGCCCTTGGGGAGGAGCTGTTGGGGAGTGAAGATAGGCCCTCCATCCACAATGGTGACCTTTGAGGGCCTATGTGGTGACCGATCGCTTGGCCATTGCGATCGGTCACCACTGTGGATGCTCTTAAGGTGAGACTTATTCTTCACTTACAATACTCTAATTACTTTTCTTTTTCTATTTCTTTCTTATCTTATTAATTGTTCATTAAAATTCATGCTCAGACAAAAATGCATACTTTTGTGTGATGAAAAGAGTTACATTTACTTTGTGATAGATTAGATTCCTTTACTTATAGCAAAGGTTCATTTAAATATCAAATAGTTTTGACAAATTCTTATTTTCTCAACTAATAATCTAGTTGTTCAAAGAGAAAACTATTCTCCTCCCATTATTTATGACATGTTTCTTTTAGCACATATTATTCGGATAACTGAAAAAAACATTCTAAAGTGATGTCAGCAAAATTCTATTTGTGCAAACTGGTCGAAACATGTTTTTCAGTATACCAAGCCTAACATCAAGTGTAGTATTATTATATCTCCAAGAGGTGTTTAGAAAAGAATTTTACTCCTATTATTCAGTACAACTGGTTAGTTGGAATTTGATTCCACGAAAAATAAATAAAATTCTGAACTAGAAAACTCTTTGGAAAAATATCCTTTAATTTAACTCAAGAGTCCCATAGCAGAAAAAAGAATTAAATTATTGAATATTAATATCTTAAATACGATAAATATTATAAATTAAAATGGAACCCAATTCTTCGTAATTTGAGATTGGTTGAGAGTTTTATATAATTTTCTATAGTGGTCCAAAATAAGTATTTCATTAGATATATATGGGCCAGTTGTTTCAATACAGTGTAGGAAGAAGAGAATTTTTTCTCTCTCACTTAATTCATAGGAGTGGGTTGACCTAATTCTCAAGTTCTTCATTACTTTGATTTTGTCTTCACAACATTATCTAGGTCTATTGTGATTGTCCGTGATTTGCCCATGCAAAATGGCTGATCTCCAAATTAACGCAAAAAGATAGATTGGATCTAGCCACAAAAATTAGATTCAAGATGAGATTGATGGGAGATTAGAAAGTGGAAGAAGTGTATATGATAAATAATTAGATTTAGGATCTTAAGACCTCAACCATAACAATGGAAGCACCCTTAGACAACTTTCACAAAATCTAATCGCCCTATGATTCCACTACTCAATGGATACACCCACTTTTATATTGTTGTACTATAGTTTTGAATTTTGGTACTCATTTATTAATTCCGTATTCATTCTAGTAGTGATTAACTGAGCATCAGTATGAGTATGAGTATGAGTATGAAAGCATGCTTTTGTTAAAATTTAAGGGCTCGTTCGGTTATGCCTATTTGGAAATGCAAGATTCATCTCTTGACTTAAATAAAATATGGGCAGTCCCACACACTCCTGCGCCATTGTTAGGCCATCCACAGCGCTGTTCCTATACCGTTCCTTAAACCACTATTTGAGGGCCCCACTGTACTTTTTACTCCATTCCTTAACTAAGGAACGGAACCTGCAACCCTCCGTTCCTTAACCGTTCCTTAAATTACTATTCATTCAATTTCATTTTTTTTATTTCCAACCCAATTCAATTTAAATAAACACACTTTATTAAAAAATAAACACACTTTATTAAAAAACACACAACATTAAAAAAAATTACAACTTAACTTAAAAAAATAAAAAGCACACAATTAAAATCCTAAAAAAATAAAAAGCACACAATAAAAATCCTAAAAATTAAAAGTACACAATTTTAATAATTTCATCCGCCAAAATTTGCCCAAATGTGCTCAATTAGATCCTGTTGGAGTTGGGTGCGGGCACTAGAGTCGCGTGTCCTTGCACGAATAGATAAAACCGTTCTTGTATAGACGGATGCGCTCCACTTCGAGGCGGACTACTTGCGGTTGAGCTTCCGGGGGATTCGTCGTCGAACCAATTTCCCGCCTCGGGTCCTTCGTCTTGGACAATCATGTTGTGCAAGATTATGCACGTATACATGATGTCGACCATGTTTTCCATGAACCACGTACGAGCCGGAGCTTTGATGATGTTGAAGCGCGCTTGGAGAACCCCGAACGCCCTCTCCACATCCTTGCGAGCAGCCTCCTGCTTCTGCGCAAAAAGAGCCTGCTTTTGGTTCGCAGACCCACTGCACGTCTTCACGAAGGTATGCCACTTCGGGTAGATGCCATCGGCGAGATAGTACCCCATTTTATAAAGCCGATTGTTGGCGACGAAGTTGATGGCCGGCGCTTTACCATCCAAAACTTCGGTCAAGAGGTCGGACTGGTGGAGCACGTTTACGTCGTTGTTCGACCCGGGGACCCCGAAGTACGCGTGCCAGATCCAAAGTCGGTAGTCGGCAACGGCCTCGAGTATAACGGTTGGGTGGGTGCCTTTGTGGCCGCTCGTGTAGGACCCCTTCCACGCCACCGGACAATTCTTCCATTGTCGGTGCATGCAATCGACGCTGCCGAGCATCCCGGGGAATCCGTGCACATTTTCGTGAAGGTCGAGCAGGAACTGACAATCGGCCGTGCTTGGCCTCCGGAGAAATTCGTCGCTGAAGGCTGCCCGAACGCCTTTGCAGAATTTGAGCAAGCACATTCGCCCAGTGCTGTCTCCGATGTGGAGGTATTCGTCGAACATGTCGGTCGTTTGTCCCGTCGCAAGCTGGCGGATTGCTGCAGTACATTTCTGCAGCGTCGTGTGGCTGGGACGGCCGACCGCGTCGAACCCTTCCTGGAAGAACTCTTCCCGGGCTGCCAAAGTATTCGCGATGTGGAGAAATAGCGGTTTCCCCATGCGGAAACGGCGACGGAAGTACGTATCTCCCCAAACCGGGTTATCGCAGAAGTAGTCGCGTACTAACCTTGCGGCGGCTTCCTCCCGGTTACGATGGATGTACGTACGGGAGCGTCGTTGGGGCGGCGCGGCTTCTTCCGCCTCCCGTCGTCGATCTTCTTCAAGTGATTGTTCCAATATTTGACGCATTTGTTCATAAGGATCCATTAGTTTGATTAAATTTGGGAGAATGAAAATAGAGTTGATTTGAGATGAAAATTGGGGTGGAAATAGAGAGGAATAGATGTGTGTTTGTGATTGAAATGAGTATGAAATAGGAGTATTTATAGAGTAAATAAATAAAATAAAAATAAAAAAAAATAAAAAACGGATATAAAAAAACGGTCTCATTACCGTTGCAATAAAATTTTTTTTTTATTAAATTCGAATTAAAAAAAAAGAATTATTGCGTCACCGGACGAAGCCCACTCGCGGGGCAGCGAGTGGGCTTCACGCGTTGAATGGGAGGCCGCCACGTCGCCTCGGCGCGTGGCGGAACGTTCCGTTCCACGTTCCTCCGGAACGGAACGCGGCACGGCATAGGAATGGCGACGGCACGGAACGCCGCCGGAACGGCATAGGAACCGCAACGGTACAGCGTTGCGGGTGCCCTTAGGCCATCCACAACGCTGTTCCTATACCGTTCCTAAACCGTTCCTTAAACCACTATTTGAGGGCCCCACTGTACTTTTTTACTCCATTCCTTAACTAAGGAACGGAACCTGCAACCCTCGTTCCTTAACCGTTCCTTAACCGTTCCTTAAATTACTATTCATTCAATTTCATTTTTTTTTAATTTCAACTCAATTCAATTAAAAAAACAAACACATTTTATTAAAAAACACACAACATTAAAACAAAGTTACAACTTAAACTTAAAAAAATAAAAAGCACACAATTAAAATCATAAAAAAATAAAAGTACACAATTTTAATAATTTCATCCGCCAAAGTTTGCCCAAATGTGCTCAATTAGATCATGTTGGAGTTGGGTGTGGGCGCTAGAGTCGCGTGTCCTTGCACGAATAGATAACCGTTCTTGTATAGACGGATGCGCTCCACTTCGAGGCGGACTACTTGCGGTTGAGCTTCCGGGGGATTCGGGGTCGAACCAATTTCCCGCCTCGGGTCCTTCGTCTTGGACAATCATGTTGTGCAAGATTATGCACGTATACATGATGTCGACCATGTTCTCCATGAACCACGTACGAGCCGGGGCTTTGATGATGTTGAAGCGCGCTTGGAGAACCCCGAACGCCCTCTCCACATCCTTGCGAGCAGCCTCCTGCTTCTGCGCAAAAAGAGCCTGCTTTGGGTTCGCAGACCCACTGCACGTCTTCACGAAGGTAGGCCACTTCGGGTAGATGCCATCGGCGAGATAGTACCCCATTTTATAAAGCCGATTGTTGGCGACGAAGTTGATGGCCGGCGCTTTACCATCCAAAACTTCGGTCAAGAGGTCGGACTGGTTGAGCACGTTTACGTCGTTGTTCGACCCGGGGACCCCGAAGTACGCGTGCCAGATCCAAAGGCGGTAGTCGGCAACAGCCTCGAGTATAACGGTTGGGTGGGTACCTTTGTGGCCGCTCGTGTAGGACCCCTTCCACGCCACCGGGCAATTCTTCCATTGCCAGTGCATGCAATCGACGCTGCCGAGCATCCCTGGGAATCCGTGCACTGTTTCGTGAAGGTCGAGAAGGAACTGACAATCGGCCGTGCTTGGCCTCCGGAGAAATTCGTCGGTGAAGGCTGCCCGGACGCCTTTGCAGAATTTGAGCAAGCACATTCGCCCAGTGCTATCTCCGATGTGGAGGTATTCGTCGAACATGTCGGCCGTTTGTCCAGTCGCAAGCTGGCGGATTGCTGCAGTACATTTCTGCAGCGTCGTGTGGCTGGGACGTCCGACCGCGTCGAACCCTTCCTGGAAGAACTCTTCCCGGGCTGCCAAAGTATTCGCGATGTGGAGAAATAACGGTTTCCCCATGCGGAAACGGCGACGGAAGTACGTATCTCCCCAAACCGGGTTATCGCAGAAGTAGTCGCGTACTAACCTTGCGGCGGCTTCCTCCCGGTTACGATGGATGTACGTACGGGAGCGACGTTGGGGCGGAGCGGCTTCTTCCGCCTCCCGTCGTCGATCTTCTTCAAGTGATTGTTCCAATATTTGACGCATTTGTTCATAAGGATCCATTAGTTTGATTAAATTTGGGAGAAGGAAAATAGAGTTGATTTGAGATGAAAATTGGGGTGGAAATAGAGAGAAATAGATGTGTGTTTGTGATTGAAATGAGTATGAAATAGGAGTATTTATAGAGTAAATAAAAAAAAAAAAAAACAAACGGCTATAAAATTAACGGTCTCATTACCGTTAATAAAAAAAATTTTTATTTTTTTTTATTAAATTCGAATTTTTTTTTAAAAAAATGAATTATTGCGTCATCGGGACGAAGCCCACTCGCGGGGCAGCGAGTGGGCTTCACGCGTCGAATGGGAGTCCGCCACGTCGCCTCGGCGCGTGGCGGAACGTTTCGTTCCGCGTTCCGGAGGAACGAAACGCGGCACGGCATGGGAACGGTGGCGGCACGGAATGGCGACGGAACGCACGCTGCAACGCGTGCCGCCGCGAAACCGTTCCTCCGGAACGGCATAGGAACGGCGACGGCACCGCGTTGCGGATGCTCTTAGGTGTTTGCTATTTCATATTTGGAAAGACGAAATGGAAGATTGCGTGCTGTCAGACGAAAATGTCCCCTTCACTCTTACATAATTCCTCCAACTACCCCTTTACCCCTCCAACTACACCTGATAAGAGTTATCTCTATCCACATTCACTACTACATTACTCATTTTCTCCTCCACAGCTACAAACGGCTGCGAAATACTAGGTACGACACCATTGCGATTCCTAACACCATGATTTGCATTAATCTCAGCCTCAAATTTAACAGGAGGAGCAGTATAACCACCACCATTGGTGGCAATTCCACTGTATCCCCCGCCCAGCCACGTCACGAAGCCCTACTTCTTTCCTCCCCGGCGGACTTTAAATTGAAAATTGGGGCGAGGAACGACGTCGTTAGGAGGGTTGGGGGGTAGACTAGGAAGCATGTAGGGAAGAAGGCCTGCGGATGGAGGCGGAGGACGCAGGTGGTGCAGAGACGTTTGAAGCTGCTGCGGGAGCGGATCTGGTGGAGCAGACGCCACAATTACCGCAGCCGGTCCTCGCCATTTATTGAAGAGCAAACCGTGGAGTGCAGACCTAGAGAGAGAGAGTAAAAGAAAATGCACAACTCCAATTGAATACGGAAGGCAGACTTGGAGAGAAACAAAAAACGTGAAGGTCACTTTGGTAAATTCGCTACCATTTCTTCTTCACTGTAGCGGCCAAGAATTCCAATATCAAGTGAGCGGTGTGTATCATTTCATTCCAAAGTCAAACTGCACAGTGCGGGCTGGGGGTGTATCGAGGGCAGTGCCGTTTCATTTATTGAACACCAAACCGGCTTTATTGCACTTATATGACCCCAATTCGGGTCAATTAATGAACACTAGACGAGCCCTAAAAGTAAATAAATATGAAGAGAAATAATTTTGTAGGAGAAAGGAAATAAAAGTATTTTCCTGTAATTTTACTTTCAAGTTTCAACTCTATTATTCGGAGGAGCATTAAATTTATTTTTAGGTAAATACCGCAATTTTCTCAAGTGGAAAATATGACGACGTCACACACTTCATCAGATTCAACTGCTGCGATTTCGTCGCTTTCCTTGAACTAGGGTTCCATTTGTATTTATACATCACAGTTTACTGTGTAAACCGAGTGCGGTGCAGATCATTGCCCTCCCAAAAAACACCAAAAATTTTCTCTCTAATCTTTCTATTCTATCCCAAATTATCCCCAATTTAACATTATACCTACCCGAAAACCCAAAAAAAAGTTACCTGTTTTTCACTCCCAGCATTTGCTTGTTTCTCTGTCACTTCTCTCAGAATTAATAACGACGAGAAGTATAAAGTAAAATCGATAATCTACCTGAAATTCAAGTAATGGCGCAGGTGCAACATCCGAATTTGGCAGCGCCGACCCCAATGGAGTCGCGGCGGCGTCTGGTGGTACCGCGCCGGAAGGACAGTTTCAGTCGACATCTCTTTATGTCGGGGACTTGGATTTCAACGTAACGGACTCGCAGCTCTACGATCTGTTCAATTCGGTTGGGCAGGTTGTTTCGGTTAGGGTTTGCCGCGATACTGGCTCTCACCGCAGTCTTGGCTATGGTTATGTCAACTATAGCAACCCCCAGGATGGTTAGAATTTCCGAATTCTTTTTTATTCGTATCATCAATTGCTTAATTTTGGAGTCTTTCTTTGCATGCACACACCCGTACCTGCTTCAGTAAGCAAGGTTGTGATGCTTTTGATTAATTGAATGAAATTCAAGCTCAAATGCATTAATAGAATGACAGTATGTGTTGTTAATTTTGTGAGAACAGGTTGGTAATTGGAATGTAGATGGTGTATTCGTAATACAAATGCAATAGTCCTAGCTCCTAATGAATATTTGGATTTTCAGCCAGTTAAATAGTGTCAATGTGATAAGGTCCAAGACTTGTGTGGCAACTCTATTCTTATTTGTAATATAAGTCGTCGCTTTTGAAATATTGCTGAGTTAATGTTGCATAAAATGCTCAAGCTTGTATGCTCGTTTTAGCTTTTATTGGAATTTGGAAGACAGCGATGACTTTCAACAATGACAATTGATTCTCTTGTTGTTGTTTCATTGCCATATCGAATAGCTTGCAGGATGTTTACAAATCCTATCATATGGATCATATTTTTGCCTCATCCGGCCTCCCTATATAACATGTAAATTCTCTTAAATGATTATTATTGAAGCCTTACTTTGCGTGTTTCTTTCTTTTGTTTGCTACTCTGGCATTGTTACCAAGGAGTTTCTTCTTTCTATCATTTTGCTCTCATTACTTTAAAGATCGGATAATTTTTTTCCTATGCTTTCTGTGATACTCTTTTCTATCTAGGCATTAGACAAAAGGCTGTGATATTTCATTGTCTAATAATATTTTATCAACCATGGTAACAGCTGCAAGAGCTTTGGAATTATTGAACTTCACCCCCCTCAATAGCAAGCCAATCCGTGTCATGTATTCTCACCGGGACCCAAGTGTTAGAAAAAGTGGAATGGCCAATATCTTTATCAAGGTAACACTCCCGTCTTGTTCAGTCGCATTGTGATTGGTTTTTCTCCTTCATTAATATAGCCTCTGTTTGTAGTCTTTGTTTTAAGAGGATCTGATGAATGGCTGCCTGATTATTCTCTGTTGACTGCATCTTTTATAGTTGAGCTTAGATCTTATCTTGTTGTTATCATGATAATGACTATGTGGTGCACTGAATTGCTACCAATCAAACAATTATGTCAGCATGGAGAAGTCCACTGCTGTTTCATTCCTTAGTTGTCATTGGCTTATCTGTGTATCTGATATTTTAATGTTTAAGCTGTTTTTTATTGGTTTTTTACCTATAGTTTATATGTACTTGCTAATGAACACTCTTTGGCAGAATTTGGACAAAACCATTGATAACAAAGCACTGCATGACACTTTCTCTAGCTTTGGGAACATCCTTTCGTGCAAGATAGCAACAGACACCAATGGTCAATCAAAGGGTTATGGATTTGTGCAATTCGATACTGAAGAAGCTGCACAAAGTGCTATAGACAAGTTGAATGGTATGCTCATAAATGATAAGCAAGTCTATGTTGGGCATTTCCTCCGTAAGCAAGAGAGGACCACTACCCAGGAAAATGCTAAGTTCAACAACGTGTTTGTGAAAAATCTAGCTGAGTCCACTTCAGATGATGATCTGAAAACAACTTTTGGTGAATACGGTGTAATCACTAGTGCAGTAGTGATGACGGATGCAGATGGAAAGTCGAGATGTTTCGGATTTGTCAATTTTGAGCAGGCTGATGATGCTGCCAAGGCTG
The DNA here is from genome assembly GCF_004379255.2 of Salvia splendens. Taxonomy (NCBI): domain Eukaryota; kingdom Viridiplantae; phylum Streptophyta; class Magnoliopsida; order Lamiales; family Lamiaceae; genus Salvia; species Salvia splendens. The sequence continues at coordinate 27,297 of NW_024598558.1, read as the reverse complement.
TTGAAGCTCTAAATGGAAAGAAATTTGATGACAAGGAATGGTATGTTGGGAAAGCCCAGAAGAAGTCGGAGAGAGAGCAGGAACTTAAAAGTCGGTTTGAGCAAACTACCAGAGAAACTGTTGAAAAATTTCCTGGGGTTAATTTATATGTTAAAAACATAGATGATAGCATTGATGATGACAAACTGAGAGAACTATTTTCAGGTTTTGGTACCGTCACCTCTTGTAAGGTAAACATTCATTATTTACAGGGGTATAGAAATAACATATTTTTCTTCACATTGTGATATCTATTTTATCGAATTCCACTGATGTGATTATGTTTTGGGTTGCAGGTTATGCGTGATCCCAGTGGAATAAGCAGAGGATCTGGATTTGTTGCCTTTTCAACACCGGAAGAAGCTTCCCGAGCTGTAAGTTAATACTGTTGTAATGATTTGCTAGATGAATTCTTAACATGTTGTGCTGGAAATAATTGTTTATTGGTTTTTCATTGTTAGCTTGCTGAAATGAATGGGAAAATTTTAATTAGCAAGCCGCTTTACGTTGCCTTGGCACAGCGCAAGGAAGAGAGGAGAGCCAATTTACAGGTATGGGATTTTTAATTTTTCAAGAACGTTTTTCTTTTTTCTAAATATAAAAGTGATCACCTGCCTTATAGATGGACCTCTAAGTGCTTATTTGATTTCTGTTACACTAAAATATTATTGCCGTTGTAGATACTCATGCAGATGTGTCATATATGATGTATCAAATAAAGTTTTTTTGTCTTACAAAAAAAGTTAAAAAAAAACTTCATTGTGTTGTGTTGGAGATCTTCTGTAGAAAAGTGTAGTATGTTATGAGCTGTCTTAGAGAGATAACCTGATGCTTGTTCATTTTCTGCTATTCATTTTCAATACTAAAAATTGTCACTCGACTATATTCTGTTAGATTATCTGATTGGCTAGATCTATATCCTAAACAATCTGACTATGAAGTCGCAATTGTTAGGATCGTCGACTGCAACATTAGTTTGATATTGTCCGCTTTGGGTCAAGCCCGCACGGATTTGTTTTTGGGTCACTCCCAAAAGGCCTCAAACTAATTGGGGTTGAACACGAATTATATACACCTTCCAACTTCTCTCACTCATCCGATGTGGGATGAGTTTGTACCCCAACAAACCTCCCCTCAAACCGAGACCACATCGGGAACGCAGTCGACACAAACATGGGTCGTTCTAGCCCTGGCCCGTGGGTCATCCTGGGTCCTACTCTAACCCGAGTCCTTCATGGCCCGACCCTAACCGCGGTTCATCCAGACACAACCCATAGCCACCTGGGCTCTGATACCACTTGTTAGGATCGTCGACTGCAACATTAGTTTGATATTGTCCGCTTTGGGTCAAGCCCGCATGGATTTGTTTTTGGGTCACTCCCAAAAAGCCTCAAACTAATTGGGGTTGGACAGGAATTGTATACACCTTCCAACTTCTCTCACTCATCCGATGTGGGATGAGTTTGTACCCCAACAACAATTTCTTCCAATCAGAATATAATTTGGATTTGTTGACATAATTATTCCTCTACTTCTTCTGAGCTGTTTTTTTAATCTTTAAGTTCATATGAAGTTAAAACACATGCTTTTCACAAATTTCCAAGCCAGGGCACCCTGTATCAACTATTTTTGTATTATTTGCTCAGACTAGTTTTGTAGCTTTGTCTATACACTGCAATTGATTCTTAGTGTTTGCATATGCTTCAAGTTTTCTCATATGATTACTTCATCATTTGTTCTGAAAACTATGTTATGTGACCTATGTCTAGGCCCAATATTTCCAAATGAGGCCTGTAGCAATGCCACCTTCTATGGCTCCACGTATGCCTATGTATGCTCCTGGTGCACCTGGTATGGGGCAGCAGCTATTTTATGGGCAAAGCCCTGCTATCATTCCTCCTCAGGTGACATTCTCTGAGTTCATTATGTTCTATATGTCATTTTAGCTGTGAAGTTGTTTTCATTTTATAATTGGGCAGGAGGCAATTTGATAAGTAGTTTATCAGTGTAATTATCCTTTTATATTATTTGAAGCCACATGCTGTATCAGGTATACATCATTTGTTGTTTGTTATCATTATTTGATAATGCTAAGATTTGCAAAATGGTTTAGGCTGGCTTTGGTTATCAGCAGCAGCTTGTTCCTGGAATACGTCCTGGGGGTGCTCCCATGCCATATTCCTTTGTGCCACTAGTCCAACAGGGTCAGCAGGGCCACCGACCAGGTGGCAGACGAGGAGGTCCAGGGCAACAAAATCAGCAACCTGTGCCGATGATGCAACAGCAGGTTCTACTCAACTTTCTAAATTTTTTAATCACGTGTGATTAAGTATTTTGCTGATCTTGATGTATTATTATGTTTAGATGATGCCAAGGGGGATGATGTATAGGTACCCTGCTGGTCGTAATGTGCCAGATGCGCCCATTCCTGGTGTTGGTGGTGGAGTGCTTCCTGTTCCATATGACATGGCTGGCATACTTCCTCGCGATGCTGCTATTCCACAGCCTATACCAATTTCTGCTTTGGCTTCTTCCCTTGCAAATGCAACACCCGAACAACAGAGGACGGTAAGCAGTTTGCCCATAGTGTACAAATTGCATTTGTTTCTTATCTTGTATAGTGTGTATAATGTTTATAGTCTTAACAGATGTTGGGTGAGAACTTGTACCCGCTTGTTGATCAACTTGAGCATGAGCATGCTGCGAAGGTTACAGGGATGCTTCTGGAGATGGACAAGACCGAGGTTCTTCATTTGCTTGAGTCGCCTGATGCTTTGAAATCAAAGGTCTCTGAGGCAATGGATGTCCTGAGGAATGTTCAGCAGGCTGGCGGCCCTGCTGACCAACTTGCTTCAATTTTTGGTAATAATAAGAATAATAAAAGTAAAGTTTGTTGTTTGCATTATTCGATAAAAATTTATAAGAATAATTAAAATAACAGAATCATATTACATGGTAAACAAAGATGCCATAATCTCGAGTTCAATAGAATCGAAAAGAATTGGTTCACCATCCCAGCTACAACTCCATCTTGTACAAGAAGAGTAGGCCATCTCATTGACAGCAAACTGGAATAGCCTTGAGGGGAACTGCCTTATGCAACGCCATTCCAAACTCCTCCGTCGTGTCCAACACTCCTTCCACTTTCCAATCGAAACTATGAAGCAACGACCCCAGCATAAGATGCAACATTCTATCAGCCAATGCCAAACCTGGGCACATTCTTCTCCCCTGCCCGAATGGAATGAGCTCGAAATCTTGGCCCTTGAACCCTATACTGCTGTCCAAGAATCTCTCCGGCTCAAACGAACTAGGATTGGCCCAAACACTCGAATCCCTACCTATAGCCCAAACGTTGACGAATATTTGAGCGTTCTCAGGGATATTGTAACCGAAGATCTCGACTTCATGATCCGCCCGCCGAGGGACCAAAAGCGGACCGGGCGGGTGGAGCCGTAAGGTCTCTTTGATCAGTGCTTGCAAGTATGGGAGCCTTGATATGTCCGATTCTTCCACTTGCTTCTTTTCTCCTATCACTCTTCTAAGCTCACTCTTGGCATTACTCATCTTCATGGGATTAGATAGTAATTCTGTCATTGCCCATTCCACCGTGCATTGAGTTGAATCTGACCCTCCAAGGTATAAGTCCTATGATATGCACAGTTATGTCAAGTTTGAGCTACTAAAAGCCATTCTACTAGTCAACTATAAATTTTGATTCGAGAATTCAATCTATCACTCTTATACTTGATCAATTATGCATGTGAAACCAAATGTTCATAATTGGATTAACATTAGTATTAGTAAACTAGTTTGTGAGAGAGAAGGAGTTTACCAGAAGTATATGTTGAATGTCCTTGAAGCTCAAGTCGTACTCAGTCCCCTCCATGAGATCAACAAGCGCATCTAGCAAATCATTCTTCCTTTGCAATCCCATAGATCTCGATTCCAATCGCTCCCTAATTATCCCTCCCAAAACACCAAGCACTTTCCCAAAGCAAATCTCCGACCGCTTCTTGATCCCCTGCGGGTCCCACCGCTTCACAAACGGGAAGAAGTCAGCCACATTCGGAGCCCCCAATATCTTGGTCACCCCCTCGATCGCCTCCTTCATCTGCTGCGTCGCGTCCGATTCAAACTCGATCAAATCCACCGAGAAGAGCGTCGCCGTCAGCAGATTCGACGCCGTCACGAACGCCGCTCCCCGACGTCAACGGCCCTCCCACTCGCGCTGCACCCGCGCGTGTAGTCCAGCAGCTTCCGCACTTCTCCGCCCGGAGCCCCGCCCCGGCGTCGAGCTGCCGCGTCGAGAACATCCGCTCCCTGCCGGTATCAGCGCCATCGAGTGCTTGTGGTGGTCGTGCGCCTCCGCCGCCGCGGGATGTGGTGCGGCCGGAGAAGGCCTGGTCGTGCTCCTGCAGGAGAGTTTCGCGATCTCCGGCGACGACGCGACGACGGTGAGTGAGTTTCCGAGCTTGAGAGACACATCAGAGGGCCGTGGGTTTTTGGAGAGGTCGGCGAGGGACCTGTGGGGGTTCCGGCCGAGCTGGAGGATGTTTCCGATGATCGGAAATGGGTATGGCCCCGGCGGAAGGTTCTGCCAGCGGCGACGGAAATGGGACCATGCTAAAAACGAGACAATTATTGCAATTACGATTGAGAGATCCATTCAGTTCAGTCAACTCAATTCTCACTCTTCTCTGCCCATTTAGTTAGCAATTAACTAATGATTTGAAATCGAATTCAATAATTTATTCTGCGGCTGACGCATATGGTTTTCATTACTTCGACGGAATCTTGATTATAGTATTACTATAATTTACCATTTCTCGACTCTAATTGCATGATCTGCTGTCATTTTTTTTCTCGGTCAAGTATACTAAGAGCATCTGCAATGGTGCTGTTCCACAAGAACCGTCGCCGTGCTCACCGCTGCACTCTTGTCGTTGGCATAGCCGTGCTCGATAGCAAGAGCACCGCCGTGCCGACAGCAAGAGCACAGCCGACGTGGCATGCTCTGATTGACGGTGGTTTATCATTTTTTTTATAAAAAAATCAGATTTAATAATAATAAAAAAATATTCCCACTATAAAATATATCCATTTTCTCCACACTTTTAATTTATTTTTTCATTAGTTTTATCTCAAAATTCACAATTCATCTATAAATACCTCCATTTCAACAAAAAATAACACTACACGAAACAATTATCTCAACCTCAATTTTTAGGATTTTAATTATGTAATTTTTAAGATTTTAATTATGTACTAGTTTTTAATTTTTTAGTAATTTATAATATCTGGGAGTGTTGGGGTATTATTTAACCCCCAATCACATCCTCACGATCTGCCCATCAAGGAACCAGAAACGGACCAGGAGGGTGGAGCCGTAAGGTCTCTTTGATCAGTGCTTGCAAGTATGTGAGTCTTGATATGTCTGATTCTTCAGTTTGCTTCTTCTCTCCTATCACACTACTCAGCTCATTCTTTGCATTAGTCATCTTCTTCGGATTAGCTAACACTTCCGTCATTGCCCATTCCACTGTGCTTTGAGTCATGTCTGATCCTCCTAGAAATATGTCCTAATATATACTCCATATAAATAAATTGTGCGATCATGTAAGTTTTTGAAATATTGAAACAAACGTGACAGAGAGAGGTCACTACTAGAATAATGGCCTTTTAATACATTCAGTTTGTGGCACTTAGGTAATATGCCATGACACTCATATCAGATACTAATGCTACACAATCAATAAAATGCCATAAAAATGCTTGTTTACTTACACTTTTAATACCTCTCGTTGATGCTATTATTTTAAAACTATTATTTCCATAAATGCATAAAGTCTAATCTTATGAGTTATGGCCAAAATTATATGAATAAATGAATGATTTATTTAAGAGTTTGTATCAATGTCGAACCAATTTTAAAGACCGAACTAGAGACTAAATTAGGGCCATTAGATCTAGTTTTTTGATGAGATGTGCTGCTGTGTAAATTTTTTAAGATTTTAATTATGTACTAGTTTTTAATTTTTTAGTAATTTATAATATCTGGGAGTGTTGGAGTATTATTTAACCCCCAATCTCATCCTCACGATCTGCCCATCGAGGAACCAGAAACGGACCAGGAGGGTGGAGCCGTAAGGTCTCTTTGATCAGTGCTTGCAAGTATGTGAGTCTTGATATGTCTGATTCTTCAGTTTGCTTCTTCTCTCCTATCACACTACTCAGCTCATTCTTTGCATTAGTCATCTTCTTCGGATTAGCTAACACTTCCGTCATTGCCCATTCCACTGTGCTTTGAGTCATGTCTGATCCTCCTAGAATATGTCCTAATATATACTCCATATAAATAAATTGTGCGATCATGTAAGTTTTGAAATATTGAAACAAACGTGACAGAGAGAGGTCACTACTAGAATAATGGCCTTTTAATACATTCAGTTTTGTGCACTTAGGTAAATTGCCATGACACTCATATCAGATACTAATGCTACACAATCAATAAAATGCCATAAAAATGCTTGTTTACTTACACTTTTAATACCTCTCGTTGATGCTATTATTTTAAAACTATTATTTCCATAAATGCATAAAGTCTAATCTTATGAGTTATGGCCAAAATTATATGAATAAATGAATGATTTATTTAAGAGTTTGTATCAATGTCGAACCAATTTTAAAGACCGAACTAGAGACTAAATTAGGGCCATTAGATCTAGTTTTTTGATGAGATGTGCTGCTGTGTAAATTTTTTTCGGTCTTCATTAAGCCCATTTTACTTCATTGTATTAGGTTTATTACTTCATTTCGTACGTAATACCTTGAAATTACAACATGTTTTTACTTGTTTCCAGTAGGTTTTGAAATGATTCAACATATGGTTCATTCGAATTTGAGTTTTTACTTTATTCACTTTAAAAAATGTAATTTATTCAAGTGGGTTTATTACTTTATTCAGAAACGTTATTACTTCATTGGCTAAGGTCTTTACTTCATTCCAGTAGGACTTCAAATGTTTCTACACATACTTCATTCAAATAATTTATTACATCATTCCATGTGTTTATTATACCATATCAGCGCCGTGGCGGTGGTGATAGACATTGTAGAGAGAATGAACGGTACACGAATGAAGTAAAAACCTACTGGAATGACTTATTTGTCTTCAGATGAATTAAAATTGGCTCGTGATGAAGGTGAAAATAATTTATAAATTTGTGCATCTCATCCATAATAAACTGGATCTCAAAGCCCTAATTTGGTATGGTTCTGTGGTTCAGTAATAAGGAGTGGATTTGCATATGATGTGATTCAATATAATACTGATACTCGTATTTTTTAATATACAATAGTATATGTTTTGCAAATATCTGTAAGATAATAAAATGAGTCTCATTATAGGCAAATTCACTCCTTATTGCTGAATCGCAGAACTACACCAAATTAGGGTTTTTAGATCTAGTTTTTTATGGATAAGATGCGTAAATGTATAAATTATTTCCGCCTTCATCACGAGCCTATTTTACTTCATCCCGAGGCAAATAAGTCATAAAATATTAGGAGGATTTAACTTCATTCTAGAATACATTACTTCATTCCAATATGTTTTTACTTCATTCTAATAGGATTATTACTTCATTCTAGTACATACAGGCTGTTTCACAGACGGGGACGGTAAGACCATCCCGTCGACACTGTGATAGTCCCAAAATTCTAGCTATGACAACAAAATGAAGTGCTAGTCTAATTGAATGGTGTAATAAGCACATTGAATGATCTAAAAAACTATTTGAATGAAGTATGTGTAGAAATATTTAAAGTCCTACTGGAATGAAGTAAATACTGTGTCTAATGAAGTAATAATGTTATTGAATGAAGTAATAAACCTACTGAAATAAATTATATTTTTTTAAGTGAATAAAGTAAAAAAATCAGTTCAATAAATTCAAATGAATCATGTGTTAGAATCATTTCAAAACCTACTGGAAGTATGTAAAACATATTGTAGTTTTCAAGGTATTACGTACTGAAATGAAGTAATAAATCTACTACAGTGAAGTAAAATGAGCTTGTAATGAAGACCGAAATCATATCGCATCTCATCAAAAACCTAGATCTAATGGTCCTAATTTGGTCTCTAGTTCGATCTTTAAAATTAATTCGACATTGATCATAAACTCTAAAATATGTATAAATATATGCGAGTTTGTATAGATAATATGTATGAACACGACGGAACATGTTTATCCCTAAAATGTTAAACTTGATTAGTTTAATACTATAATATATTTAAATTGTCAACTAGTGTCAAACTAATGAATAAACACAATTAAATCCCCTAATATTTCGTGGTCCACCAACTACACTAAACTATTCCAGGTTCATATGGAGGCGGCGCATCCTTTGATTGAATCAAATTATTTAGGTAGATTACATTATTCCTTCCACTATTGTTTTTTATTTGCCGATGATTTACACCATATTATTTGAATAAAATTATTTGAAGGTAGCTATAGTTAACGACAGCAGTAGATTTTTTGGATTGTATTGAAGAGCATTCACATAATCCTGTCAGCAACAAGTTCGAATTTGGACTCTCAAATTTCACAGTGTATGGTGATTATGGACTTTAAATTTTGCTAATTTCTATTTTGCATTGTCAATACTAGAATTCCTTATGAAAATGGTTTGAAGAATTGAATAATTCGTGATATGAACGATAAAGATCGAACAACCTTTAAGGTTTTGCTTGATCAATAGTACCATGGACTTATTGAGTACTCCCTTTGTCCCACTTTAGCAGTCCCGGTTACTTTTGCGCACTCGATTTATAAAAACGATAATAAATAGTTAAAGTGGAAAAATGGTAAAGTAAAAGAGAATAATGTATTGAAGAGTCTTATTTACACTTTGAAACTTCAATCAATTATCTGTCGCTCTATAGTGAAGAGGGTCCATGCGTTACTCCAGGATTTCGATTTTGTGGCTCTGCAATATGTGCATCGATAAGAGAACTTTGTTGTTGATTTTTTTTATCTCATTATGCTTAATCTTATCATAGAGGTGTTCATGAGCTCGAGGCCCCTCCGTCGGGACTCCATAGCTGGATGCTGCATGACAGACTAGGTGTTATTTATATTCGTTAATTTTGTCTTTGTATTCGGGCTTTGCCCGCTTTTTTTTTACAAAATTAATAAATAAATAAATAAGAGTGAACTCAATAAATTATCCAATTTTCATGCACTGGATCGATCTATTGCAATTGCAACCAAATCCTATCACATATTGGCACACTGCATGTGGATCTATACATCCCTTCTTTTTGGACATGAAGATGCATCATCCAACCTCCTTAAATCTAACAAACTTAAGTGAATGTTCGTTGAATTATAAACAAACCAAACCAAATTTTTATTAAAGTAGGGATGGAGATACAACACACCAAGATCTCATCCAAATCTATTTTTATTGAAGTAGGGATGAAGATACGACACACCAGATCTCATCCAAAATTTTAAAGTAAAAGAAGAGGTCCAGATTTCAGAGACAACAAAGTGGAATGGCCTTGAGAGGAACTGCCTTGTGCAACGTCAATCCGAACTCCTCTGTGGTGTCAGATGTCTCTCCTCCTTCCATTTCCCATTCAAAATTGTGAAGTATAGAGCCCAACAGCAGAGACAACATTCTATCAGCCAAAGGCAAACCTGGGCACATTCTTCTCCCCCGACCCAAATGGAATAAACTCGAAATCTTGGCCCTTGAACTCCATATTGTTATTTAAGAATCTTTCAGGTTCAAACAAAGCAGATGCTTGAATATATGCCTATAGCCCAAGCGTTGACGAATATTTGGGAGTGTTGGGGAATTATGTAATCCCCAATCTTGACCTCGCGATCCACCTGTCGAGGAACTAGAAACGGAGCGGGAGGGTGGAGCCGTAAGGTCTGTTTGATCAGTGCCTGCAAGTATGGGAGTCTTGATATGTGTGATTCTTCAACTTGCTTCTTCTCTCCAATCACACTTTTCAACTCATTCTTTGCATTACTCATCTTCTCCGGATTAGCTAGCAGTTCTGTCATTGCCCATTCCACTGTGCTTTGAGTCGTGTCCGATCCTCCCAGAAATAAGTCCTATACAAATTGTGCAACCATGTAAGTTTTTAGAATATATAATATTGAAACAAATGTTAGAGAGAGAGAGAGGTGTCACCAAAAACAGATGTTGAATGTCCTTGAAGTTAAAGTCATACTCATCAGATCCCTCCATGAGATCGAAAAGCGCAGCCAACAAATCATTCTTCCTCTCCATATATCTTGATTCAAACCTCTCATCAATTATCCCTCCCAACACACCCAGCAATCTCCCAAAGTAAAACTCCGACCGCTTCTTGATCCTCTACGGATCCAACCGCTTCAGAATCGGAAAAAAGTCAGCCACATTCGGAGTCCCCAAATTCTTGGTCACGCCCTCGACCGTCTCCTTCAGCTGCTGCGTCGCGTCGGATTCAAACTCGATCAAATCCACCGAGAAAAACGTGGCGCTCAGAAGATTAAACGACGTCACAAACACCGCCTGCCCCAAGTCCACCGCTCGACCCCTCGCTCTGCACTCGCGCAAGTAGTCCACCAGCCTCCCGACCTTCTCGCGCCGGACTCCCTTGCCGCCGTCGAGTCGCCGCGCCGTGAACATCTGCTCTTTGCATAGTTTCCTTAGTTTTTCTCCACCTCTCTCCGACCGGCATGAGGCCGATTGAAATCTTGTCGAAGCCGTGGGCTTCGGCAGCGGCGGGGATGGTTCGGCCGGAGAAGGCTTGGTCGTGTTCTTGCAGCACCAGTTTCTCGGAATCCGGGGATGATACGACGACGGTGTGGATGCTTCCGAGCTTGAGAGACATCAGATGGCTGCAGTGGCGAATCCAGGATTTTTCATTTGGGGTACCATAAATAATTATAACGATTCGAAGTTTCAAAATCTGACCAATCGTTTTTATTTTATTAAATTTTCTTGCTAAATATTTATACTTGTAATTTTAATATAAAAATATGATATAGATGTGCACTAGAAAAAAATCGAAAGAAAAAACTAACGAACGAAACAACATGCATTAGAAGAGAATCAAAATCTATTAAAATGTTTAAAAACTAAAATTATAAAAACTGTCCAATTTTTTGGAAAAAATAGAAAAATAAATGAACGAAACATGCATTAGAAGAGAATAAAAATCTATTAAAATATTTAAAAACTAAAATTATAAAAAAAATGTCCAATTTTTTGAGAAAAACAGAAAAATGAATGATGTGAGTTGTGTCGGTTTTGAATCCAATTGAATATTTTAAAAACAGAAAAAATAAATATATACTATGCATTAGATAGATTTCCCATTTCAAAAGCATTTTAGAATATTTAAAAAGACAAGTAAAATATAAAAAATGCAATATTTGAAGATACAAATATGTAGGAAAATGAAGAAGGCGCTGGTGATAAGAATCGAACCCTAGCCTCCAAGGTGAGAGGCGGAGATAAATACCTCTACAGCACCTACGCAAAGTTGTTTTGGGGGTACAGTTGTACCCCTTTGTTCCCACGTGGATCCGCCACTGGAGGGCCGTAGGTTTTGGAGAGGTGGGTGAGGGACTTGTGGGGGTTACAGCCGAGTTGGTGGATGTTTCCGATGATTGGAAACGGGTATGGCCCCGGTGGAAGGTTCTGGCGGCGGCGGAATTGGGACCTTGCCAGAATCGATACGATTACTGCAATCAAGAGTGAGAGAGCCATGTTTTTATTATTTTAATATTTGATAAATATTAGTAACGATTAAAATGAATTAATTTGGGTGTTGTGAGGGCTAAAGATGGGCTACGAAATGTAGCAGGAATAATTTTTGGGAGGACTCATCAATTATGTTTGCTCTTAGAGCATCCGTAGCGGCGGGCGTCCCGGCGGATGTTGGATCGACATATCGACAGAATGTGGTGGAGCATTAGTCAAAGCTACCTCCAATTCAAACCACCAGGTGGGAAGCCTCAGGATGGAGAGCAATGCTGGAAACAGTGTGAGCGGCTGAGGAGGCAGCTCAGCCGATTTGCCGGCATCTACCAAAACAACCTCCGCACGTCAACCAGCGGCATGTCCGCCGATGATGTGAAGCTTCTGTCTCACCAGCAGTTCCCCAACAGTGAATTGGATTTCGGAGGATTCAAATATTGGGAGGTCTATCTTGTGGTGCAGACTTCCGCTAAGTTTAGTTCGAGTGTTGAAGCTGGTTGCCCGAAGCGGACGAAGATCAACTTCTCCAGGGAGTACAACAGCATTGCCGCTTCCCACGAACTCCCTGACGCCGGGGCAGAGTTCCTGACCCCTCAATCGTCTTCTCGCCGCCGTCGTCCGGTTGGGAAAAAGACCGCGATGCGGATGGCTAGGGGAAGCGCCAGCGGGTCCCCCGAGGTCCAATCGGCAGCCCCCGAGGTCCAATCGATCCCAAGCTCCCCTCACTCTCCCACCTACAGCAGCATGAGACCATGATACACACCATGGTGAAGTGGTATGCAGCGACTGACCCCTTATACAAGTTGATGCTGAAGGATGTCATCGACAGTATGCGGCGCGATTTGAGGATGCCATCACTACCCGTGAGTGACGCCGGGACAGGCCACGGGCACGACGGGACTGGCGGCGGGGACGACAGGACTGGCGGCGGGGACGACGAGGAGTGGACGGGGGCCGCATTTGTAGAAGCTTGAGGTTATTTTTTTAACTATGTATTTTTTAAAAATAATTATGTATGTTTTTTTTATTTTAAATAAAGTGGTTGCATTTTCTCTGTATTTGTGTCAAAATTTTAATTCCCTAAATTGTTTAATTTGGTGAATTTGTGAATCTTTATTATTGTGGATGTCCGTCAGGATGTCCTTGGGGATGTCCGCCATTGTGCAGTGGGATGTCCTTATGACGTGGCAGTGCAGTGGGATGCCCTTATGATGTGGCAAGATATATTTTTAGGAAGTCCGTTGGGATGTCAACCGGGACATCTGTCCCACTGTGGATGCTCTTAGCCACAATAATAAGAGCATCCACAACGGATAGCATGTGCTTGTTCGTCCATCCGACGCGGGGGAGCTGTCCGCCGCTGGCGACGTGGCAGCGTGTGATTGGCCAACAACATATCCGTTGGAAAATCATTTTTTTAAAAATCGAAATTAATACCAAAAAATAAAAAAAAATATTTACCCAATCCCAAAAAAATGGTCGTTTTTTTGCCCGTTTTCTGTATTTTTTTATTTTTTTCCACCAAAATCATCTATAAATACACACATTCATCATCCATTTTTCATATCAAATCATCTCTCATTCATATTTTTCATACAACTTAATATCTACACCTTCATCTCTCACTCAAAACCTCAAATGGATTTCACCCATCTCATTGCGGAAGCGGAGTGCGAAGAACAAGAATACTATGAACAACATCGTGCCGCTTATGAAGCATATGTCGCAGCGAATACCCTCTCCCATCCTCCTCAGCCAACTAGATCAACTCGCCGCTACATCCATCGTGACCGGGAGGGAGCCCACGAAAGGTTCGTTGCCGACTATATTGCCGACCCGCCGCGGTTTCCAGAAGATTACTTTAGGCGTCGTTTTTGAATGTCAAAGCGCTTGTTTATGCGTATTGTCAACATATTGTCCGCCCGTGTTGAATTCTTCCAAACAGGTCCAGATGCAGCCGGTCGGCAAAGTGTCTCGGCATTGCATAAGTGTACGTGTGTCATCCGACAACTCGCTACTGGGCAAACGGCTGACATCTTCGACGAGTATTTGCATGTCGGTGAGTCCACTGGAATCCTTTATCTTAAATTTTTTTGCGAGGGCGTTCGCACAACTTTCGATGATGAATTCCTTTGGGCACCCACCACCGTTGATTGACAACGGTTGCTTCGTCTTCACGAAACAGTCCATGGCTTTCCCGGTATACTTGGCAGCATTGACTCCATGCATTGGAGGTGGAAGAATTGGCCAACTGCTTGGAGGGGGCAACACTTAAGCGGCCACAAAGGTGGCGGCCCAACACTTATCCTTGAAGCGGTCGCCGACTACCGCCTATGGATTTGGCATGCATATTTCGGTGTTGCCGAATCCAACAATGACTCTAACGTGCTCTATTCTTCACCCCTCTTCAATGATGTGTTGAATGGTGTAGCACCGACGATCGACTTCACCGTCAACGGAAATGTATACCACATGGGTTACTATCTCGCCGATGGTATCTACCTAAGGTGGTCGACTTTCGTGAAGACGCTCAGCAACCCGCATGACCCGAGACGGGTTCTTTTTGCGCAGCGTCAAGAGTCCGCGCGGAAAGACGTCGAAAGAGCCTTTGGGGTCCTTCAAGCCCGATTCAATATTGTGAAGGCCCCGTCTCGGCTGTGGTACGTGAAAAATATCGCCGACATCATGTACAAGTGTATTATCTTACACAACATGATTATAGCCTACGAAGGACCGATGGCGGCTAGCTTTTATGACGATGATGAAGATGGAAGCTCAAGAGCGAGGTCTTCCCCACGCCGAGGTGTGCATACGATGGTGGGTGAGAGGATCGAAACAAGGCACACAATGCGCGATACCCGAACCCACGTTGAGCTACAAGAAGACCTAATCAAACACATTTGGATGAAATTCGGCCACGAGTAGTAGTTTTTTTGATTTTAGGAGTTGAATTATGTATTTTTTATTGATTAGGAATTTAATTATGTAATTTTTTATTTTTAGGATTTTAATTATGTAATTTAAAATTTTTAGGATTTTACATATGTAATTTTAAATTTTTAATGTAATTTGTAATATTATTCCGGGTATTTTTAATGTATTTTAATTTTATGGAAATGTTTTTATTTAAATTGAATAATGGAATGGTGAGACCCTTGTGCTCGTCCTTGCGGAAGAGCACGAATGTGGGTGTTGTGCTCTTGCCTAAGAGCAGGCAGAAAAAGTGGGGCCGTGCCCACAATCGTGCTTGTTGGCAAGAGCACGGTTGTGGATGCTCACCATTCCATTATTCAATTTAAATAAA
The DNA here is from genome assembly GCF_004379255.2 of Salvia splendens. NCBI lineage: Eukaryota > Viridiplantae > Streptophyta > Magnoliopsida > Lamiales > Lamiaceae > Salvia > Salvia splendens. The sequence continues at coordinate 12,179 of NW_024598558.1, read as the reverse complement.
AACATTTCCACAAAATTAAAATTCATTAAACATACCCGGAATAATATTACAAAATACATTAAAAATTTAAAATTACAGAATTAAAATCCTAAAATTTAAAATTACATAATTAAAATCCTAAAAATTTAAAATTACATAATTAAATTCATAAAATTAAAAACCCACTACTCTTGGCCGAATTTCGCCCACATGTGTTTGATTAGGTCTTATTGTAGCTCAACGTGGGTTCGGGTATCGCGCATTGTGTGTCTTGTTTCGATCCTCTCACCCACCGTCGTATGCACACCTCGGCGTGGGGGACACCTCGCGCTTGAGCTTCCGGCTTCATCATCGTCGTAAAAGCTAGCCGCCCTCGGTCCTTCGTCGGTTATAATCATGTTGTGTGACTCAACTTATTTTAACACAAGTGATACCCGCAAGTGTACGGGGCTAGTGTAGCAATTAGTAAGCAAGAGTATCGTATCCCACAGAGACAATTTTGTATCACTTAACTACCACGAACAAAAATCAACTACTATCTAGACAATCAAGAAAAGATTGGCTTGTTCTAACAACTAATAAAAGCATATAGTAAGCAAGTAACAATTAAGAACAAGGAAACACGGTGTAAAAAGGATGTGAAAAGATAATATGGAGAAAATTGCAGAACTCAAGGATCCGATGCACAATTCCAAGCTCTTATCCAGTCAATTCGCTTTACCTTTTGGTGTCTCTAGAGTTACTAAGCCGACCACAATTATAGATTAAACCCCTCCCGAGGTGAGAAACCTGTGGATTAGGTGCTAGGATCGAAGTCCCCTTCTAATCCTAAACTCCTAACTCCCAAAAGCTCGATTAGGTCAATGACCTCACTCAAAACCTCAACTCTCCCGAGTTCTATTGTATTAAGGTGTGAATTATTCTTCTTTCCGGATTAATTATTTCATCTCCCGATTAATCTAATTAATCCTACACAATCAAGTGGTGATCAAGCAATTGAAAGGAATAAACCCAAGAATAATCAAATAACTACAAGAGCAAGGCAAGAACAAAATCAATCGGATAAAAACTATGAAATCAGTGCATCATCACCAAGAATTCTACAAGAGATGTTTAGCTACTCATGTTTATAGAGAAAACCATGTTCAAAACAAATGAATTCAACAAATACATGAAGTAAAGATAGTAAGACTCCTGTGAGATCAATCGATGGATAGGTGACTTCAATCTCCCGATTGGAAGTCTTCAATCTTCAATTTTCTCTCTCAAAGGTGTGCTTGGGGTGGTGTGTGAGTGTAGGAGGCGTTAGGTGTGGTGTGTAATGAACCCTAGGCTTCTTCTCCTCTTAATCCCCTTCAAAAATCGCGTTTTTGGCATAAAAATACGTCAAAACAACGTACCCGGCCGGGTGGAATTATAAAGGGTAAAATTCACCCGGCCGGGTGATGATTTTCGACCAGATTCTGCTCCATTTGATACACCCGGCCGGGTGGATTTACATGGTAATAATTCACCCTGCCGCGTGAGATTTTCTGGACAGCGCGGTGTTCGTAAAACGACCATATCTCTCTCCTCCAAAGTCCGATTGGGGCGTGTGAGGTACTTACGCGAAGCTCTTTCGAAGACGGAGAGAATGATGTGCATTGGGGGTTGATTGGACTTCAAAATCTTCAGTAAAATTGTCTCAAGCCAAGACTGCTGCACATCCACCTATTTTGCACCTTTTTCTACACATTCTTAACAAAATGGTCAATATACCAACATAATACAGAAGTAGATGTAAACACGCCTAATAATAGATGAAATATGATCAAATTCATACAAAACCACCCTCTAAAACCATGTAAAATCCAAGTGTGTCATTGTGTAAGATAATACACGTGTACATGATATTGGCGATATTTTTCATGTACTACAGCCAAGACGGAGCCTTCACAATGTTGAATCGGGCTTGAAGGACCCCAAAGGCTCTTTCGACGTCTTTCCATGCGGACTCTTGACGCTGCGTAAAAAGAACCTGTCTCGGGTCTTGCGGGTTGCTGAGCGTCTTCACGAAAGTCGACCACCTTGGGTAGATACCATCGGCGAGATAGTAACCCATGTGGTATACATTTTCGTTGACGGTGAAATCGATCGCCGGTGCTACACCATTCAACACATCATTGAAGATGGGTGAAGAATAGAGCACGTTCAAGTCGTTGTTGGATCCAACAACATCGAAATATGCATGCCAAATCCATAAGCGGTAGTCGGCGACAACTTCAAGGATAAGTGTTGGGCAGCCGCCTTTGTGGCCGCTTAAGTGTTGCTCCCTCCAAGCAGTTGGGCAATTCTTACACCTCCAATGCATGTAGTCAATGCTGCCAAGCATACCGGGAAAGCAATGGACTGTTTCGTGAAGACGAAGCAACCGTTGGCAATCTTCTGTGGTGGGTGCCCGAAGGAATTCATCACCGAAAGCTGTACGAACGCCCTCGCAAAAATTTTTAAGACAAAGGATTCCAGTGGACTCACCGACATGCAAATACTCGTCGAAGATGTCGGCCGTTTGCCATGTAGCGAGTTGTCGGATGGCACACGTACACTTCTGCAACGCCGAGAGACTTTGCCGACCGGCTGCATCTGGATCTGTTTGGAAGAATTCAACACGGACGGACAATGTGTTGACAATACGCATAAACAAGTGCTTTGACATGCGAAAACGACGCCTAACGTAATCTTCCAGAAACCGCGGCGGGTCGGCAACGAGCCTTTCATGGGCTCCCTCCCGGTCACGATGGATGTAGCGGCGAGTTGATCTAGTTGGTTGAGGAGGATGGGCGGGGGTATTCGTTGCGACATATGCTTCATAAGCGGCACGATGTTATTCGTAGTATTCTTATTCTTCGCGCTCCGCTTCCGCTTCCGCAATGAGATGGGTGAAATCTATTTGAGGTTTTGAGTGAGAGATGAAGGTGTAGATATTAAGTTGTATGAAAAATATGAATAAGAGGTGAATGAGAGATGATTTGATGTGAAAAATGGATGATGAATGTGTGTATTTATAGATGATTTTGGGGGGAAAAAATAAAAAAAATACAGAAATACGGGCAAAAAATCGACCATTTTTTTGGGATTGGGAATTTTTTTTATTTTTTGGTATTGTTTTCACTTTTTTAAAGAACATAAAAAAATGATTTTCCAACGGATATGCCGTTGGCCTATCACACGCTGCCACGTCGCCTGCTCGCTGGCACGGACGTGCTCGATGCATCGAGCAGCGCCGTGCCAGCGGCAAGAGTGCAGAGGCGGACAGCTCCTCCACGCCGTTGGTACGGACGGACGGACGAGCATGTGCTTACCGTTGTGTATTCTCTAACTACACTACTCATGGGCTGGCGTTACATTGCACTGGCGTTACATTGCACTTTACTCCTTCACTAATTCAAAACATAACATCTGCGACTATTCATATGTTAATTTAGTAGTATTTCTTATTTTAACTTTTTGTGTATCCCATTAAATCATTTCTTTAATTTACAAATACAATTAATTAAAAAATATTCATTAAAAAAATTAAGATATAAATTTCAAAAATAAAAAAGTATATAATTTAAATCCGAAATTTGAACTGGTGTCTTGTTATTAGATCATCATAACCGGTCTCATAATGACACCGTTTTGAGCCGCCTTTCTTCAATCCTGTCGATGGTGGAGAAACTTTAAATATGTACTCACTTGGTCGAAATGACTCTGAAGCATCTTCAACCTAGAGGGGAATTCTTGCAGGCTGCACGTTATTGTAGGTTTTAGTCACCCTCACCCAAAAACCATTCCGGTTTTGTTGGTTCCCACGATCGGATCCTCCGTCGTGGCGATCCACACTTCAAACAATTTCTCAAATTGGCCGCCGAATTTCGGATTCTGAATATTCTTTGGGATTTTGGTCGTTATCTTCCTAGATTTGGGACAACGATTGCGACAACCCGCGGGGTATCGCCTCGTAGTGCATGTTGGGCATGTGCGACATGTAAGGTCAGTAAACGTCCTTAGTTGGAGTCTGTGGCCTCTAGCAGTAGGGCGTTGCTGAGTCTTGGGTACTCGAAGTCATAATCAGGCGACAACACGTTGTTGTCGTTGAGTTGAGGCTCACAAATTCCATCCAGGTTGGCCGACCATATTAGCACAATTGAAAATGATAATTTGGACAGAAATATGAGTGAGATAAAATAATAGAGTGTTTTGAGTCGGAAAAAATTACTATATGATAAATGGGTTATTTATAGATGATTTTAGGATAAGTTGGAAGTTAAAAAGATGATTTTTTTAAAAAAAATAATCAGTAAAAACATTGATATTTGGAAAAGTGGAATTTTTTTATTAAATGCTAAATTTATTCGATTTTTTAAAAATTAATATTGAAAGTTGTCAACGATGCTCAACGAAAGCGCGCCACATGGGGAAGGGAGGTGGCACGCTTTCTCGAAAAATCCATCTCCCCTCTCGAAACCCCTTGAGACGAGACACTTGCAATGGTGTCTCGACGGGGTCTCGTCTCGACGAGACACTAGTGGGCACAGTTACGGAAGCTCTTAGGCCATTCGTAACCCCATCCTCTTATCCATTTCTTCCTTTCACTATTCATAGGTTTGTTGGAGCATAATTTAGTTATTTATCTATTCTGAACAAAAATATATATTAGTCTAGGTTCATCCATCTAGTTCATCCCTATAGTAGTAAAAATTGAATGATCCTTGAACTCTTTATTCACACAATTATTTAACGAGAATTTTATACAATATTACTACTAGTTCATCCCTATACTAGTAAAAATTGAATGATCCTTGTAGTATATTGTTGCTCTTGTTTCAAATATTTCCACGTAAATTTCCAATCAATCAAGTCCATATTTCATGAATCGGATCGACTACTACAATTTTATTCAATTGCTATCTCATTTTGGCAAACTGCATGTGGATCTATACTCTATTCTTCCGCGTGTAATTATCATATTTGAGTTTGGTGTGTACTTTAAGAAATAAAAAGAAAAGATAATAGAAGGTGAACCACATTTTTATACTCCATATTAATTGTATAATAAAATGTGAGTTGAAAATAGTTTGTTGAATGTGAGACCTACCATTATAGTAAAGTGAATTGGGTCTCTTATTGGCGAACAAGCTAAAATAGAAAAACGGGACTCCTAATAACGGACGAAGAGAGTACATCAATTTTTTTGGTTGAGGAAGATGCACCATCCAACCTCCTTAAATCTAATAAACTAAATTGGATCTTCATCAAATTATAACCACACCGAAACAAATTTTATTATTGTAAAGATGGAGATGCAACAAACCAATATCTCATCCCAATTTCAAGTAAAAAAAAAAGAGGTCCAATTTCAGAAACAACAAAGTGGAATGGCCTTGAGGCGAATCGCATTGTGCAATGCCATTCCGAACTCCTCGGTGGTGTCAGGACTCACCCCTCATTCCATTTCCCATTCAAAATTGTGAAGCATAGAGCCCAACGAAAGCGCACCATGTGGGGACGGGGAGGTGGTGCACTTTCTCGAATAATGCATCTCCCCTCGCAAAACTCCTTGAGACGAGACACACTTGCAATGGTATCTCGCAGGCGTCTCGTCCCGGCGAGACAAGACCTAGATACTAGTGGGCACAGTTATGGATGCTCTTAGGCCATCTGCAACCTCATCTCTTATTAGTCTATTCCCTTCACTATTCATGGATTTGTTGGAGCATAATTTAGTTATATATCTATTCTGAATAAAAAATATATATTATTGTAGTGTATTAGCATAGGTTCATCCTCCTTGAACTCTTTATTAACTCAAGCATTGGAAAAGAATTTTATATCTACTACTCCCCCCGTCTCATTTTAGGAGTCATTTGAATTCGGCGCAAATTTTAAGAAATGTAAATGAAAGTTGGTGAAAAAAAATAGTAGAATGTGAGTCCTACTTTTATATATTAGTTTTATAGTAATAAAATGTGAGTGGAAAATGGTTAGTGGAATTTGTGCCTATTACCATTTATGCAATATTTCAACTGGGACTCCTAAAGTGGGACACTCAAATATAGTTAACCGGGACTCCTAAAGTGAGACGTATGGAGTACAATTTTATTCAATTGTTATCTCATTTTGGCAAATTGCATGTGGATTTATACTCCATTCTTCCGCGTATAATAGTCCCATTTGAGTTTGGTGCGTAGTTTAAGAAATACTATAAAGAAAAGTGAGTAGAATAAAATCGAGAAATGTGAACCACATTTTTTATACTCTATATTAATTCCATAATAGAATGTAAGTGACAATGGTTAATTGAAGGTGAGACCTACCATTATAGTAAAAGTGAATTGAGTCTTTTATTGGTCTCTTATTGGCAGACAAGCTAAATAGAAAAAAAAGGGCTCCAAATTTCAAAAACAATAAAGTGGAATGGCCTTGAGAGGAACTGCCTTATGCAATGCCATTCCGAACTCCTCCGTGGTGTCAGGTCTCACCCCTCCTTCCATTACCCATTCAAAGTTGTGAAGCATAGAGCCCAACATTAGAGACAACATTCTATCGGCCAGAGGCAAACCCGGGCACATTCTTCTCCCCGACCCAAATGGAATAAGCTCGAAATCTTGGCCCTTGAACCCTATATTGTTGTTTAAGAATCTTTTAGGCTCGAAAGAAGTAGGGTTGGGCCAGATGCTCGAATCTCTGCCTATAGCCCAAGCGTTGACGAATATTTGGGAGTGCTGAGGAATTACGTAACCCCCAATCTCGACCTCACGAACCGCCCGTCGAGGAACCAGAAACGGACCGGGAATGTGTAGCCGCAAGGTCTCTTTGATCAGTGCTTGCAGGTATGGGAGTCTTGATATGTCCGATTCTTCAACTTGATTCTTTTCTCCAATCACACTTCTCAGCTCATTCTTTGCATTACTCATTTTCTCCGGATTAGCTAACAATTCTGTCATTGCCCATTCAACTATGCATTGAGTCGAGTCTGATCCTCCCACGAATAAGTCCTAATATATGTAGAGACAGAATTTGAAATTAACCACAATTATTAAAATACCTTTAGTAACATCTCCTACGCCATTGTCAAACTAATTGAATAAGTGATAACACCATATTTTTCAAATAAATGCATTGCCGTTTCAGGATTTTTTTTTCAAAACTTGTGTAACTATATTGTAATTAGAGTTGTCAACTAAGCCCGTTCAAGCCATACTCGGTATGGGCTGGTCCATTACCAAAATGAAGAAGGCCTAGACAGGACTCATAGGTATGAACTCTAATAATTGAACTATTTTTCAAACCAGACCAAAGGCCATCAAAAGTCCATATATAACTGACACGAGTTTTAAAAAAATGTCTCACTTTATAAAATGCAGTGCTTAGAAAAAGTTAATCGAATATGTAGCATACTGAATTTGTAGAATGTAGGGTTGCTTACTAAATATAATAAAAGTGATATAAATATTTTTTGACATAAGAAAAAAAAAGAAAAAATAAGATATTTAATGACGAAAGATGTGGGGTGAAGAGAGGGAGGTGTCACCAGAAACAAATGTTGAATGTCCTTGTAGGTCAAGTCATACTCAGATCCGTCCATGAGATGAAGAAGCGCAGCCAGCAAATCATTCTTTGTCTCCATAGATCTCGATTCCATCCTCCCATCAATTATCCCTCCCAACACACCAAGCAATCTCCCAAAGTAAAACTCCGACCGCTTCTTGATCCTCTGCGGATCCAACCGCTTCAGAATCGGAAAAAAGTCGGCCACATTCGGAGTCCCCAAAATCTTGGTCACGCCCTCGATCGTCTCCTTCAGCTGCTGCGTCGCATCGGATTCAAACTCAATCAAATCCACCGAGAAAAACGTGGCGCTCAGAAGATTAAACGACGTCACAAACGCCGCCTGCCCCAAGTCCACCGCTCGACCCCTCGCGCTGCACTCGCGCAAGTAGTCCACCAGCCTCCCGACCTTCTCGCGCCGGACTCCCGCGCCTCCGTCGAGGCGCCGCGCCGAGAACATCTGCTCTTTGCACAGTTTCCTCAGTTTTCTCCACCTCTCTCCCACCGGTATGAGCCCGATTGAAATCTCGTCGAAGCCGTGGGCTTCGGCGGCGGCGGGGATGGTGCGGCCGGAGAAGGCTTGGTCGTGCTCTTGCAGCACCAGTCTGGCGGAATCTGGCGACGATACGACGACGGTGTGGATGCTTCCGAGCTTGAGAGACATCAGAGGGCCGTAGGTTTTGGAGAGGTGGGTGAGGGACTTGTGGGGGTTACGGCCGAGTTGGAGGATGTTTCCGATGATCGGAAACGGGTATGGCCCCGGTGGAAGGTTCCGGCGGCGGCGGCGGAAATGGGACCATGCCAGAATCGATACGATTATTGCGATCAAGAGTGAGAGAGCCATGATTTAGTCAATTGAAATCGATCATGAATTTATACGAGAAGGGAAGAGTGTCTTTATTCTACTTACTAACTGCAAACTACATTGACGGAAATCTTGATTAAATAATTAATTATTCAAGGAGAACGACGATGACTGTATTGATTAGATTTGAAATCATCAATTTATTCAACAGCTGACGCCAATCCTATTGTTTATTCAACAGCCGCCGGCGAACGAAGACGAGTGTCCGCCCCGCCCCAGCCCAGTTTGTTGTCCATAGCCCCAAAATTTTGTGTCCGCCACTATAGTGGACACTTCCAATAGCCCCAAATTTTATAATCAACTTTCATTTTATAATGTTTCAAGTAATTATGAATAAATTTTATCGGGCTATACGTAATTAGAAGAACACGACTATACGAAGTAGAATTAAAATTAAAATTAAAATTAAAATTAAAATTAAATTTAAAATTGAAATGTAAAAAAAAAAATTAAAATCGGCTATAGCAGCGGCGGTCGGTGCCGCCACTATAGGCGCCGCGTCTATAGCCGCGTCCGCCCCCATTTCGCCGCGTCCTCGCCCCGGAGTCGGATGAAGCCCGTCCGCCCCTTACCGCCCCCATTTCAGTGTCCGCCCGCAATTTCTCCACTATAGCCCGCCCGCCCTCCGCCCCAACCCGCGGCTATAGCCGCGGGCTCCCCATAGTGGATACCCTTATACTCACTATCTATTAACTAGCCTTCAAATATATATCTCCCAAGTATTTTTCTTATGATATTCCAAATATATATCTACATATATTTTTCTTAGGACTGACAATTTTTGGCATGACACGAACCCATACGAATATAATGAGTATGTGTCAAAGCTTATTGGGTTTGTGTCCTTATCGTGTCGACACGATAACGACACCAAAATTTCGTGTCGTGTTCGTATTACACGTTTAAGAAATAATATTAATATATTATAATATTATTTTTTTATTTTAATTTTAAATTAGGTTCAGATTCGTGTCGTGCCGTGTTCGTTTCGTGTGTGTGGAATGATGGATTTTTTCTTTGTTGTTTGCTGGATTTTAAATTAGATTGTGTACTTAGATTTTAAGTTTTTAATCATATGTTGTTATCAGGTTCTTATCGTGTTATCAGGTCGTATTATTATAATGTCGTTATTGTGCCGTGTCATATATGTGTTGTTATCGTGCCGTGTTGACCCGAAGTGGTTCGTGTCGTTAATGAGTTTGTGTCGTGTTCGTGTCTGAGGATAGCGGGTCGTGTTCGTGTTTGAAGTTTTCTTAACGGGTCGTGTTCGTGTTTGTTATTATCGTGTCGTGTCGTTATCGTGTCAACACTATAACGACACAACACGCACGATTTGTCAACCCTAATTTTTCTAACTAAAGTATTCTAATATACTACTCCCTCTGTCCCACGATAAAAGTTATGTTTTGTGGACACGAATATTAAGAAATATAATAAAAAGTGGGTTATAATAAGTTAGTGGAATGCAAGTCCCATTTATATATATTAGTTTTATAATAAAATATGAGTTGAATAAGTTGGTGGAATGTGTGGTCTACTTATCATTTATGGTAAAAATGAAATATAGCTCTTATTGTGGGATGGACGAAAATGACAAAATACGACCCTTATTGTGAGACGAAGGGATATAAAAGTATGACTCATATTTCATTAACTTTTTCCCCACATTTCCTTTACATTGTTAAAAACTCAAGCTAGGTCAACTTGTGATATTTAATGGCAGACCAAAAGCATAATTTAATCTATTTTAGAATTGTGCTGATTATCTAATACATTCATTGTATTGTTAAGGACAAATATGGTAAACTTCTTGATAGTATTATCTCCTCGGTGATAATGGATTTGTAGATCGATGAGTCTCGTGATCTTACCTGTTCATGTTGAAGAGTGTTTTCTACGTAAAATGTTGATGTTGCTATCTTTCTTCTCGTTTCTCATTATTATATCTTTAATTCATCTAAATTGGGTGCTAGTAAATTGTGCTCCTGGGTATGTTTGATAACAATGAGTGGAAAAGGAGTGCCAAGAAAATCATTCAGATTTTGACCGAGAAAAGAGTTGCTCTACTATTGTTTGATACAAGGCATAAGTGGATGCCGATTATATTTTTTGGACGAAAGGCCCTTTTGGTTATAGGTTTTAAATATATGGAGATTTTATAATTTTGGTCAAAAACATTATCTTTTGAACTATTCGGTCTCTCACAAATAAAAACGAGTCACATTTAGTCTGAATTGGACGGAAATAGTTAAATTTAACGGTCAATGAATATTAATTGAATTTTGACCTGATTAATTTAATAATAAGTTAATATTAAGATAAAAATTACACTGAATAATTAATCTGCAACTTCATTGTAGTAGGACAATGAATTCCCTCCGCCGCAGCTCTGATCTTCATCCGCATTGACTTGAAAATTGTCGCAATTTGCAAAAGGAGGAAAGGAAATGGTAAATCCGTGAGAATTGAATTAAGGAGCTAGCTGCGGTTTATAGTATACTTGATTTCGTTGTTGCTATTCTGATAAAGTATTTTGCAACTCTTCATTTTTTTTGCTCAGCGGTGATGCTTTGCTATTTTTCTGTACTTGAATTAAATTCTAATAATCACGAAATTAGAGATTCGATTAAATTTAAAACTTCCCAATTAATTACGGCACAAAGTAAAACTTACCAACCCAAATCTGCAAATTTAGAGCATCATTAACGCAAGGGGCCTGGCCGCAAATCGCGAGTCCCGGCCCGAGACGCGCGTTGGAGGGGGAGGATTTGCGGCCTGGGCCGGTCCCGGGGTCCGGCCCGGGCTCGCGTTGGATGGTTCGGGGCCTTGACGGAGCTGCAATTTTTGCCAAAAATTGGAAGAGGAAGAAGAGGGAGGAAGAGGAAGAAGAGGGAGAAGCAGGAGAGGGAGATGGGTGACGGAGCCCAATTTTCTGATTTCTTTTGCATTTGGAAGAGGTAGAAGAGGTAAGGGAAGAGGAAGAAGAGGGAGGAAGATGAAGAAGAGGGGCTGCGGATCCAATTTTCTAATTTTTACTTTTTTGCATTTTTTTGCATTTTTTTATGTTTTAATTTTTAGTTTTTTTTTATTTTTTATGTTATAATTTTTAGTTTTTTTGCATTTGTTTTTTTTCTAGGATTTGTAATTTCTTTTTTTGAATAAACAATTTATTTTTTCGGTTTGAATTGTTCAACGTATTGCATTTACGAGTCAAATAGGTTGAATTTGTGAATAGTGTCAAATATTAGTTGCGACTCTGATTGTGGCCTGCATGGTTAGAGCAGTTGGGATCTGAGACTCAAATTTGAGGAAATAATGACGTGAAGGGACTTGGGGCCTGAAATCGGGCCGGGCTAATGATGCCATTAGACAACAAGGTACAGTCAAAAAGTCAGTTGTTGAGATTGCAAGAAGAAATTGAATAAATTGGACGTGGAGATCAATTGTACACTCCCGGCTCGAATTCGCAATATATTTTGCAGAGAAACAAAAGGGAAAGGGCAGCCTTGAATCCACGGAGGAAAGGAAATAGTCGGAGTGTATGTGTTAAATTAAAATCCTCAAATCCAACTGAAAAGCAAGAATAAAAACCATAGAGGCAACTAACTCTTCACACAAGAATTTAGAGACTTAACACACCCAAAAAATTGGACGTAGAGAGAATAAAACGCCGGAAAAAGTGTGAATGAAATTACCCCACGCGACGCGAGGGTTAATTCCTAAGCAACTGCATATACAAACTTGTAATTATTTTTTTGAGAAG